>NC_063195.1:15958892-15966392 GCF_017589495.1 Alosa alosa
TTCATACCAGGGTAAATATAACCAGAAAGTGCCATTCATCCCTCACAATTGTCAGACCTTTTGGTCTTAATGTTCTATTATTTTTTTAAGTATTATAGCAGATACTGGAGCTCCCACACCTTTTTACAGATGTCCACCCTGATAATGTAACAAGTAATGCAAAAGTCAAGAAAAAAAGAGATTGTGGAAAACGAAAAGAAATTAAGATTTTTAAATGAATTAAATGAAATTATTATTAGGTCTAGTTATGCAGATATTGTTATGCTTACAGTAATATGGTACTGTCAAGGACTGTTTATATGCATAGGGACCTGTAATAAGTATAGAATTATGTTCTATACTATAAATAATGTGATCTGTGTGTGAGTGAGTGAATGATTGAATGAATGTGAGTTAATGAATAAGTTGGTGAATTAGTGACTCAGTGTGTGTGTGTGTGTGTGTGTGTGTGTGTGTGTGTGTGTGTGTGTGTGTGTGTGTGTGTGTGTGTGTGTGTGTGTGTGTGTGTGTGTGTGTGTGTGTGTGTGTGTGTGTGTGTGTGTGTGAGTGAATGAATAAGTTGGTGAATTAGTGACTCAGTGTGTGTGTGTGTGTGTGTGTGTGTGTGTGTGTGTGTGTGTGTGTGTGTGTGTGTGTGTGTGTGTGTGTGTGTGTGTGTGTGTGTGTGTGTGTGTGTGTGTGTGTGTGTGTGTGTGTGTGTGTGTGTGTGTGTGTGTGTGTGTGTGTGAGTGAGTGAATGATTGAATGAATGTGAGTTAATGAATAAGTTGGTGAATTAGTGACTCAGTGTGTGTGTGTGTGAGTGAGTGAATGATTGAATGAATGTGAGTTAATGAATAAGTTGGTGAATTAGTGACTCAGTGTGTGTGTGTGTGTGTGTGTGTGTGAGTGAGTGAATGATTGAATGAATGTGAGTTAATGAATAAGTTGGTGAATTAGTGACTCAGTGTGTGTGTGTGTGTGTGAGTGAGTGAATGATTGAATGAATGTGAGTTAATGAATAAGTTGGTGAATTAGTGACTCAGTGTGTGTGTGTGTGTGTGTGTGTGTGTGTGTGTGTGTGTGTGTGTGTGTGTGTGTGTGAGTGAGTGAATGATTGAATGAATGTGAGTTAATGAATAAGTTGGTGAATTAGTGACTCAGTGTGTGTGTGTGTGTGTGTGTGTGTGTGTGTAAACTAACCTGACATGACAAATAATCTTTCTAAATCTTCCAATCCACAAGGAAACGATTGCTTTGCTTGAGAATCTCATAAAACCTCTCCCTTCCCCAACTGAGCAGGACGATCAGAGCACAGTTCCGACTGACACAAAGCCGTTCTACCTCCACTAACTCCCTCTCCTCTACAGTCAGTATGCTGCACACCTCCAGTTTTCTAAATATATAGAAGTGAGGGCCATTCAGTGGAATTTATTTCAGAGATTGTGGAAAACAAAACCAGACATGCCATCTATATTGGCAACATTTATTTATTTGATGACATGCCCCAATACAGCCCAGTCAAATAGCCTAACTAAAAATGCTGAAAGGTATTCATACAAATCTGTTGCGGCTAATCAAATTCATTTGGATAAAAAAAGATGCATGAAAATAAATTTGTCAAAAAATTACAAATGACAAATGTATCAATTGTCCTGCTATTCTAAGCTAAGCGTTTTCAAGATCTGTCACAAGGTAGGGTTCGGTTTTCTTCAGAATCTCATAAAACTTATTTTGAGCCACTTCTCCCTTCCGATCGAGATGGACGATCAGAGCATGGTTCCGCTGGTCAGAAGTGGGTTTCACAGCCACCATCTCCCTCTCCTGAGCATTGAGAATGCCACACCGCTCTAGTTCTCTGAGTAGGCCAGAGACGTCCATTCGTTCCTCCAGGTCTGCCTTGTACTTGTTGAAGAAGTTCAAATCTACAAATATAGTAAAGAAATTGATGAAATTAAGATTTTTAAATGAATTAAATGAAATTATTATTAGGTCTAGTTATGCAGATATTGTTATGCTTACAGTAATATGGTACTGTCAAGGACTGTTTATATGCATAGGGACCTGTAATAAGTATAGAATTATGTTCTATACTATAAATAATGTGATCTGTGTGTGAGTGAGTGAGTGGGAGAACGTGTGAGTGAGTGAATGATTGAATGAATGTGAGTTAATGAATAAGTTGGTGAATTAGTGACTCAGTGTGTGTGTGTGTGTGTGTGTGTGTGTGTGTGTGTGAGTGAATGAATAAGTTGGTAAATTAGTGACTCAGTGTGTGAGTGTGTGTGAGAGAGAGAGAATGAGTGAGTGAATGTGTGAGTGAATGAATAAATTGGTGAATTAGTTACATCAGTGTGTGTGTGTGTGTATGAATAAGTTGATGAATTAGTGGCTCAGCATGTGTGTGTGTGAGTGAATGAGTGAGTGGGTGAACGAGTGAGTGAGTGCTTACTGTTCTGCTTCTGATCCAGACTGGGCCCTGGAACACTAAAACAGAGAGAGAACACAGCATGTAAAAAAAAAACGACACAGGTGCTGCCAAAGGCCACCATGATTAGGTCTCCGGCAGCTATGCCTTTTAATTCATAGCATGAATACATTTTAGTGCTTTGCAGGGTTTTCGTCTCAGTAACACCAAAATGGATCCTGTGATTAGTTATTACCCAACCATGTGAAAATATCTAAATTTAAACAAAGTCCTAAAAAAGTGACATGGCTATTTGCACAGTAACACAGATTTTATAAATGGTTTGGTGAAGTTCACAAGCCTACCTTGTGGTATGTCGATTCTGCATCATTTGCTTAAGTTTTTGTGCAACTTGTGTGCAATCCATTTTTTCCAAAATTGTTAGAGTTACATCAAGGGAAAGTTCTTCCGTATAGGCCAGCTCCATACTCTGCACCAGATGAGTTACAGTAGTACCCTGATTCCCAAGAGGAATCGGTTTGTTCTGCTTGGTTAAGTAGTATTTGAATTGGTCCAGTACCTCGGGTGCTAGCTCTTGCAGGATCTTGAGAAGGGTATCTGCCATGCTATAAAAGAAAGGTTGAGCACTTCAGTATGATGGATTAGGATTGTTTGGGTCAGTCTAGACTACTTGGTTCCCCATTTAGAGTTTAGACGGACAGCTAGAGGAACGTGTGGAGATTTCTTAGCTGCATTCCATGAAAGGTGTAATGGATTATTAATCAAGCAGATCTCCTTAAAGCATGCAATCAGTAATGGATTATAATCAATGACTAGTCCTTAATGGGTTATACTCACTACTCTTTTAAAGCATGCAGTAAGTAATTTTTGTGCCCAATAAGATAACCACTGGCGTAGGTATGATGGGCACCAGTACACACGGACATACATACTCTCTCTCTCTCTCTTTCTCTCCCTCCTTACTTGGTGACGACTATAATATAGGCCAATCCAAATTGTGTCCTATCAGCAAGGCCGTAATCATAATATATAATTTGATTATAAATTCAACTGTGCCTGTGTCCCCATAGGCATACTGTACATTGTTATACTCATGTTATGCTACAATAGCTCACTGCTGTCTGAAACAAACACTTGATGATGTAATCACAAACTAAACTTAACAACTGTTAACTAGAATAAATTTGATATGCCTAAGTAAGTCAACAGCCCACTGCATACATTTAGGATATGTTTATGTTCCAATTGTTGTTGTTGATGGGACATTTAATGTTGTAATTCCATAAAAATACTAACCTGTTAAATAGGCTAACAGTAAAGAACTGGCAGTAATAATCCCTAGAAACAACTCAACATCACTCAACATTCTCAACATCACTCATCATCATCTGAGGTGCCTCATGGTTATGGTTATGGTATTTGGCAGACGCTTTTGTCCAAAGCGACATACAAATAAAAACAATACAATAGTTAAATGTAACAGTGAACTATTAAAAATGTTGGCAAGACTACATTAAGGAGAATAGGAATAATAAACAATGATATCACTACAATCAATACCCTTACAGAATTTTCATGTTTCTGACTAACAGTTGCCGCAAATTTGCATGCAGTTGTGGTTAACTTTTGGCAGCAATGTCATATGCAAATTAAATTTGTCACCAGAAGTTCACGGACGTTTGCAATTATTGGCTAAGTGTGGTGGCAAATCACTGGCGAACACAAAGCTCTCCTTATAGGTTAATTAAACTGAGCACTTATTTTAGCAACGTTTTCAATGAAAAATGTTGCAAAGCATCTGCTGACAGTGAAGTAGCTGATGGCGGTGGTGGAGGATTGAGAAGAGACTTGAAAGTAGAAAAAAGTTCGCTGTCGGTGGCACTCTCAATCTCAAGCTCTGATAGAATGCCTTTTTTGCAAGTGTAATTGTGGATGAAAAAGATGATAGGAAAGACTGTTAGTTACTAAAACTATTTCCATCTCTGGATTTACACCATTTCCTCTCAGCAGCTCTAAGTTCCTTTCGTACTGAGTGTATGCTGTTTGTCAGCCATGGGTGACGAGGTTTAGAATGAGTCTAATGGAAAGAGGACATGCTGCATTCAGACAAGATGCCAGTGTAGACCAAAGAGTCTCTATAGCATAATTAACCTCAAGTGACAAGAATGAACTCAGAGTAGGTAAAGCAGATGTTACTAATGTTGCAAAATGGCCTCTAATAGCACTTTTGGAACTGATGCAAACACTAATTCACTACTATTACCACTGTTAAGTAACAAAAAAGTACTGAAATTTAAGCAATACTGACAAACTTAATGACAATATAGCTTCACTCCAGACATAGTGTAGAAAAGAAGTGGATATTATTACAGAGTGCAACCCTATGGTTGGCTTATGCCTTCCCAGAATGCAAAACATGCTGTATGTTATATGTTATTGGGCTAACAGGAAATAAATGTATTTTAAGAAAACATTAAAGTTTGGTTAAACAACAATGAACACAGTGCAATTTAACATTATTTTCTCTTATTTGAGAGCAAAGTGCAGTGTTTTAAAATAACAGGTTAATAATGTTGACTTCTAGGTGTAAGTTAAAGGCAAACTTTTAGGCCCCTATCGTGCACCCGGTGCAAGGTGACACAAAACTTATTCTTAGCTTACTCAAGTGTTGATTTTTCGCCATGTGCTCCACTTTTATTAAACCTTGCGCCCAGTGGTGTGGAAGTTAGTGACATAAGGTGTGGTCTGGTGCATGATCCAAAAATCGCGATCTTACACCCTCTAAAAATCATTACGCCACTGACCAAGAAAAACCTGGTCTATAGCGAAAGGCGCATATAAAGCACAGCTGAAGATGCACTGTCATGAGATGTAAACGGCAACTCCTCTGCGGGATAAATATCCTTCAGATTTGTATTCAGTCATTCGAACATTAGTGGGGTAAGTGTTGCTTTTTTCAGGCTATGTTTTCGATGCCCCTTGTCAGTCAATAGTGAAAGTAATTAACTTGTGTACAGTAGAACTTAGTTAGTTTCACCTTGCCTATGAGTTCAAATAATAGATGAGTGCAGATGCATGAAGGTATACTCTGCTAGTCACAAACAGGTTTGAATAAAGCAAGGTAGTGGAATCCCTGTTCCATACGGTCAATGCATGTGCAAGCAGATTCCTTCAGTTGCGCTGCTTGCTGTTAAAGGCAATGACAGATGTCATTCTCATTGGTTTAAAGGATTTTACACCCAAAACACACCCATGACTGATTAAGAAATATAAGAACAATCCTTTTGCGCCAAGCGCCCGACGTTTGACCACATATCGCGCCATTAAATTAGTGAATATGGATTGGTAATGCCTTTAATGTCTATAAACTTTGTGCCTCTGACCATCTGTTTCTGATCGCCAAGATAGAGCCCTTAGCTTGTGATAAAACAGGTTTTGTTCTTTACAAGGACTCTGGCTTCAATGGAATGTAATTTTTTGTCATAACTTATTTATCTTACTAAAAGTTGGTCTAAACAGCTTTGTGAATACATTTTAAGAGAATACTTTTTTTTTTTTTACTTGCAGTGTGATTTAGGAGTACTCTTAGCGGTAAGATCAAATGTTGGCCCTGTGCTCTGAATGCATTCTTCTGCCTTTGAAGTGCACAGAGATACAAGCTGTCATGAGTATGAATCTGTCTGTCATACTCTAAACTTCTATTGCTTATTCTACTGAGGGGATGACAGACTGGCTAAACTGGATATGACCACACCTTGGAAAAATAGTTCAGTCACAACTCAGTCACAATTAACAACACACTAACAACACACACACACACACACACACACACACACACTAACAAAACCCACACACACATCATTACACCCAATCAGTGGCAACAGAGCCTTTCTCTTAATTTACAAGCTGTCATTTTTCATTACTAAAATTGTGGTAAAACAGATGCTATTTACAGGAACTCTGGGTAAAAGTTAATCTTGCAGACTTGTGAATAGCTTTTAAAGGGAAAATTGGCAGGATTTCCCCCTCTGCTGGAGAAATTGTGCATTATGCTCAGGCTTGGAATTTCACCATTCTGGGGGCAAGGCCACTTGGCCTTCAGTTGGGCATATTTGGTGGGGGGCACAAAGGCCACATGTCAGGGCACCAAGGCCAAAGTTAACTATTAGTAGTAGGCTATAAAAATTATCAAAGTTGTATTTAGCCTATTCACTGCAGTAGACCTGCATCACTGTATGAAACATTACAAAAACATGAAATGAAAACATGACATATTACATAGAACTGTAAATCATCTGACTATCTAATATTTACAGATATCTAGGCTATATATAACATTTATTTTATATTTGGCCTGTGATGAAATCATGTATTGAACAATTTAAGCACAGCTCAGCTTTAAGAAACTCAAATAGCCTAGATGCATGCTTAGCATTTTGTGATCATTAAGGCTACTTTTACAAACCCTTAGTCAGCTGTCCTCTGATTTATCAATATATAGGCGATATTTGTAACATTTATTTTGTATTTGGCCCGTTATGAAATCATGTGGAACAATTTAAACACATTGTAAAACTTAAAGCCCAAATTTGGAGACATCCATGTATGTCGAACTTTACTGCAAATTCAAAACTGGATTACTCTGGAACGGCTAACTGTACAGGGGACTGCTTTACACCTTTGTGTTCGGTAAGGTCTCCTGTTTATTCTGATATATGGGTTGTCAAGTGTTAAAAGAAGGGTTCGTAAAGTATTACACCGAGAGGAATGGGTATGGAGATCATGGGACGCAAAACCTTCAGTAGAATGTATGATTAAATTGAATTATATTATTTACTTTTCTCGCGAACCGTTCAACACATCAATTATCGGCTAACATCGTTTAAAAGCTGAGAAAAAGCTCTTTCATGTGATACGTGTGATGTCTGTGTGATAAATAGGCTACTTCGCGAGTAGTTCAACTGAGAATGGGTGAATTTGGACGCACTTTCTTTCTTGCGCTGCCACTTTCTCCACTGCGTAAATGACTAAATTAATTTGCGCTGTGAATGCTAAGATTATTTTGACAGGCCACAGGCTAAATAAAAATCGCT
>NC_063195.1:15971392-16024100 GCF_017589495.1 Alosa alosa
AAAGTATGTTTTTAGATAGGACAATGCAGTTACATTATGCAAATTAGGTTTTTTTTTTTTTACTTTTTCATTCATGTGCGACTTCACCTTTACAAGAACATCATGGCAAAGCAATTATGGATGTCTTTACTTAATTAGTGTAAATATACACTGTGCATTATTTTGTGAGAGCTAATTTGCATATGGGTATCATTTTATCAACTAATTTGCATGCGAGGATGGGTCTGTGAAGAAATAGATTCTAGTTTTTGAGGCTGTATTGTAACGGATCCCTGCAGTTGTCCACTGATTTTAGTAATAATAAATAGTATATAGAAATAGTATACAGGTATTAACATAAAAAATAAAACATTTTACTATTCAATGTGAATTGGTAAGCAACATTAATTTCTACGAAATGTACCTTTCAACCATATTGCCATCAGCATAATTTGCTAGCTATCAAATCAAGACTGGCATGTCCAGCTAACGTAACGTTTGCATAGTAGGGTGCAATGGTTTCAATGACAATTTAAAGGTTTTTGATCATATTTTCAGTGCACAGTGACTTTGTACACTGCCGTTTGTTTCATTCCTATTTTGCATTTGAGCGGAAATTTTCCCTCCACAGACGCACATCGGTAAATTAGTGAATGAACTTGTGCTCCCGGGGGCGGTTCGGAGAAAAGAGGAGGTGTTCCGGCGCAAACGTTCCCTGGTGCTATTTTGCAGTTTCAGAAAACAATTCCGCCACAGACCAGGAAAAACCAAGTCTAAAATCAGTGGCACATTTTTCAGATGCTATTTTAAGGGCGCATGCTTGGCAATATTGTAGCGTATTGTGCACAATTTGGTTAAGATACGCTTGCTCATAATTTTTCTATTGCACAGTGAGATGGAGTAGGCCTACGTCTTGGGACAGAGAATTAGACGCAGGAGGGAGAGGGTCTGCCGGCTCAGACAGTAAGTAGCGCCTGACCCGTCAGGCTGTGACAGATGTCTGCCATCTCCTGGCAATAATCGAAAACACACACAAACACGCAGTGTAATTGAACGAACATTCGGCATACTGAAGATGCGCATCAGGTGTTTGGATAGGTCAGGAGTCACTTTACTAGCCTGGAAAATCCAGACCTTGGTAATCTAGAAAGATTAAGGGTCTGGCCACGAATAATGAAAATGGCCTAACTCGAGGGGCGGCACCAAGCATGCATTTGAAAATCTCACTGCACGCATGGATAATACTACGAGCAATGTTTACTGACTGATTCATTGCAGCACTGTAGTCATCTACACTGACGTGATTGGTTCCTCGCGATGCAAGGGGTAAAAGTAACATGCATCATTATCGTTGCCAGAGTTAGCCTGGCGAGCCAGACCCACATTAAAATGTAGGGTCTGGGCACTCACCGTTGGCAGTGCTCAGTCCGAGGGGCGGGATAATCAGTTGTCTTTCAAACTCCCTCTGCACGCAATAGGACGCAATAGGATATTTGTTTTCAAGTAGTAGGGAATTCAAGCCAAACCGTTGCAACTCTGCCATCAATCATTATGTTAAGCCCACCAAACGACTCTATACACGATTTCAATGGCCTGATTAAGTTTCGATTTCTGGAGCTCACAAGCCAACGGAGAGTTGCTAGACTAGCCCTGGCAGCTGCCGCTAGGGGCGCGTCTAGATTTCTAGGCTATACCAGAGTGTCTCGCAGAGACAATTCAGATTGTGCTTTCGCGAGAACTCTGGATTTCCAGGGTAGCACTTTACAGTACAGTCCGCAAAAAGTCGCAACATTCTTTGCGGCATGTTGTGTTTTACATTTCCATTAATCATGGATGTGCTGATGACATAAATGAGGAAATATTAGAGGACTTAAGGCGACGTGATGTTAAACTGCATGTGCCGATGCCATTTAACCCAAATGCCCCAGCAGCAGCATGGAAGAGGAGAGCTTATCGTCTATAGTGAGTTATAGTGAAGCAAAGTAATCTTGGTCTAATGTTAGACTACATTGCAAAAATATCACCATGCATTCAAAACTTTGTGATTCAGGGAGAGTGAGCTCAAAACATCCGAAAGTATGTCTTTGTGAAATTTCTTTATTTACATGTTGTCAGAAAGAAAAATGCCAGCCATGGAAACAATTGTGGCAATTTCCTCCCATGCCTATTTAACCGAGGCTAATTTGGATGGGTTTCTCCCATCCCCATACAATGCCACTTCTCTGTCTTTTACGGCCCTGAGAAGAACGTCGGTCTCATCGGCTGTGAACCACTCCTGGCGTGCACCTGGCAAATCAGCCATTATAATCTGCCATGGGACAAACGTGCCTGCTTTTAAAGGGAATGTGAGATGACGCTCTGATTGGTTTATTGCATGTGATGCTCAAACCACACCTATGAGTATAGCTACTTCAGACCAACCCATTTTAGATTTGCGTCGGGCAAAAAAGTCATTTATCCCAGCGGTATAATAGCAACAGGGCCCGAGATCCGCCCACAAAGCTACTTGCGTTTTGCATTTGATAGGCTACCTGTGTTTCCGATCATTAGGATAGGGCCCTAAGTCTTCTTTGGAGTGGACAATCATTTGATGTGTTTGCTGTGGATGTATACTACCATGGAAGCTGCTACCTGTCTTTTGCCTTGCCACACAGCCGCTCAGAGACATACACTGGACAGAGAAGAAATGGAAAAATGTAAATATTGGGTTATATTTTGGCTTTCTAAAATGCATGGTCACTGGCAAATATAAGCAAATAACAAATTTCAGGGTTTGTCCAGTCCACATTGGGGGTGGTTTTGTTATCAAACGTTGGCACCTAGAGCAAAAAGGTTGGTCTTAGGTTTCTTAATCAGTCATGGGTGTGGTTTGGGCGTATAACATCCTTTAAACCAATGAAAATGACATCTGTCATTCCCTTTAACAGCAAGCAGCGCGACTTCAAACGGCGCATCAGTATTTTGATAGTCAGCGGCGGAGTTGAAGGAATCTGCTTGCACGCGAGACCGTATGGAACAGGTATTCCACTAAACCATGCTTTACTAAAACCTAGCAGAGTATAGCGTACATGCATCTGCATTTGTCTATTATTTAAACTCATTGGCAAAGTGAAACTAACTTCACTGTGGTGTCATAGTCAAAGACAAAACAGTTATACACAGTTAATTACTTTCACTATTGACTGACAATGGGTTACCATTGAAAACATAGCCTGAAAAAAGCAGCATTTACCCCAGTAATGTTTGAATGACTGAATGAACAAAAAAACAAAAGGACATTTAAAGGACATTTATCCTGCAGAGGAGTTGCACACCTTAGGTCGTTAACTGCCACACCCCTGAGCGCATTGTTCAATAAAAGAGACGCGCATGGCGAAAAACTCGAATGTACAATCGGACTAAGCTTTGCATCGTGATAACAACACACTTTGTGCCGCGCTTTTGATCATCATATTAGAGCCCATAAGTCCTAACCAGTAGGCATTATTTATGTAAATTTACTAATATAAACATGAACAGAATTTACACTGCAGATAACTTCATACCTGAAAGAGATAGAATATTCTTCAACTAATCATAAAATGTCATCCAAACATAAGTGGGACAATCCATACCCTTTATTTCTGCTAATTAGTCAAAATATGCAAAATAGCTCATTAACTATGCGTGATATAAAAAAATGGATATTTACTATTTCTATAAGCGATTTACTATTACTAAATTAAGTGGACAACTGGAGGGGAAGATCAGTTACAACACAGCAAGAAAACAATATTTGTAACAATACGAATATTTCTTCACAGACCCATTCTTGCATGCAAATTAGTCAACAAAATGATACCCATATGCAAATTAGCTCTCACAAAATAATGCAAAGAGTGTATATCTGCACTAATTAAGTAAAAACATTCATTTGCTTTGCCATGATGTTCTTGTAAAGGTGAAGTGGCACATGAACAAAAATGGTAAAAAAAATAATCCCATCTAAAAACATACTTTTGTGTGATCATTTGTTATATTTGATACAATTTTAATATTGGCCATAAAGCCATTAACTTATCTACTTACAGACATATTATCAATACATTTCTTTATTATGCATTTATATTCACTAATGTATTCAAATATGCAAATTATCTCATTAACTATGCGTGATATAAAAATGTCCCAAGCAGAAATGGATTCTACGTGAAAAAGTACTATGGAATCAATTGAGAAAAGTTTGGTAGTGACCTTAATCAGATCGTTCTGGGTTTTGCCCTGTCTAGTATATGTTTATATATTAAAATCCTTCATTAGGCCTACAAGAATTAAGATTATAATAATTTAATTTGAAGTAAGACTTAACTCGTTTTACTGTGAGATCATTAATTCTGGTCACAAAGGCTGTCTCCGAAACGGGGAAAAAATCCTACATTCTGTGGCATCAAGACTGAATATCCAGATCAAATATTTCTATAAAATACTGCATCCCCCCCTTTGTTTTGCCTAATTTTGAAGTCAATAGGCCTACATGCATCCTTTGTGCATGCCTTCAACCAAACATGATGTGATTAAATGTACAGTGTCAGCGTTTGTGCATGAAGTTGTGTTTGTTTCCAGTATAAATGCTAATGAATTTAAACATGAACAGAAATATGCTAAGAGCAGTGTCTTTCCATAGCTATGAGTGCTTAAAAGATGACCCAAGGGGATTGCTGGCATTGGAAAAAACTGTCTCTGTGCAGAAGTTCATCCTTGACTGGGCAGCCAATCAAAAATTGGCTTTTAAAGGTTGCATCAGCAATTGCGGGTGACGTCACTTCTGTTGACGTTCAAACAAAACAGAGAGCTAACTCGCTACTCCCTCCCTCCCTCTCCCTCCTGTGCAATTGAAACTCTCCTAACCCGCAACTCGTTACTCCCCAACACTGTGTGTAATGTATAAATATGTGTGTGTGTGTGTGTGTGTGTGTGACGTGTGTGATTATTTCACTTAATAGCATGTCCAGGACCCAAAGGTGTTAGTGTGGAAACCGAGGAGCCCCATGGATAAATCTCTCAACCTCAACACAGGATCACCTGAGCCAATGGATCAGTAAGTTCTCGAACTTTAGTTAATGTTTAGCCTATAACTCACACACACTCACACATTTCACAAGGTGATGTTTGGGGTTAGGGGCCAGTGAATTCCATATATTTGATCCACAGTGTTCAATATTTATTGACTTCACAGTGTTTTGAGGAACGTCTTGACCCAGGATCAGTCCAGGTGTGGAGTGTGTGAGCAGCTACTGAGGGACCCAGTCATCACCAGATGTGGACACAGTTTCTGCAGGCAGTGCATCAGCAGCTACGGGAGCCAGTCTGGTCCATCAGGAAACTACAGCTGCCCCCAATGCAGAAAGATATTCAGAACACAACCCCAATTATACCCACATACAGCAATGTCACAACCTTCTCCATACCAAGACAGAGAAATGTCACAACATCAACAATACTCATCTACTACCATGGCACAAGTTCCTCCATACCCACACACAGAGGTGGGGCAGCACCCTCTATATCCACACACACATGTGCCACAGATTTCTCCAGAGCCCACTTTGGATGACTATGCAGTAGGCAGCAAACAACCCCTAACAGAGCATGTCCCCATCAAAAGGGCCAAACTGACAGGTGAGTTGCAATGTTTCTTTCAACTTTTCTTAAATAACACATACCAATAGCAAGGCCCTAGGTTATAAACAATTAATAAAAAAATAAAAAAATGTTTGTATCTGTTGTATGTATCTACTTGAGAGTCTCGTAAAGTGTTTCCATCTGTCCAAGAGCAGGGCTAGGGCATGGATAAAAGAGATAATTTCTTTAAACACACAAAATGGTGTTGACATATTAAAAAAGAACCAATCCAATTTATTTCTACTTAAAACAATTTAGACACACTTAATATGTTATGGCTGATGGTCATCTCTTTTTTTGTTTATTTCATGTTTGTTTTATCAACATTGTTTGTTTGTTTTTTATTTCATGGCCAAATAGATGTCCATGTCCTGACCAGAGTACTGATGACCCATAGAGCCAGCATAAAGAGGAGGTGTGAGAGGATAAGGTCAGGGACTCACCCACTCCCTAATGAGATCAACACAGAGCTCTACATCACAGCGGGAGAGAGTGAGAGGGTAAATAATGAGCATGAAATTTGGCAAGTAGAGTCAGCATTAAGGGCACGAACTACAGAGGACACAGCAATCAACTGCAGTGATATCTTCAAGCCCTTACCCGGACAAGAGAGACACATCAGAACGGTCATGACCAAGGGGATTGCTGGCATTGGAAAAACTGTCTCTGTGCAGAAGTTCATCCTTGACTGGGCAGAGGACAGAGCTAACCAGGATGTAGATTTCATGTTTGTGTTTCCGTTTTGTGAGCTGAATTTGATCAAACATGATCAGTACAGTCTTCACAGGCTCCTGCTTGACTTCCACCCTGAGCTTAGGGAGCTACAGGATAATGAATACAAAGACTGCCACATTGTGTTTATCTTTGATGGTCTTGATGAGAGTCGATTTCCATTGAATTTCCAAAAGAATCAGAAGTTGTCTGATGTGACACAAACATCATCAGTGGATGTGCTGGTAACGAGCCTCATTCAGGGAACTCTGCTTCCCTCTGCTCTCATCTGGATAACCTCCCGACCAGCAGCCGCCAGTCAGATCCCTTCTCGGTGTATCAGTCAGGTGACAGAAGTACAAGGGTTCAATGACTCAAAGATGGAAGAGTACTTTAGCCAGAAGATCAGTGACCAGAATCAAGCCAACAGAATTATCTCACACATTAAGTCAACTAGGAACCTTCACATTATGTGCCACATGCCAGTCTTCTGTTGGATCTCAGCCATTGTCCTTCAGCAGATACTGGAACAGGATTCTGAGAAAGATGCCCCCAAAACCCTGACTGAGATGTTAATACACTTCCTGCTCATCCAGACCACCAGGAAGAACCAGAAGTATCAAGAAGAAAGTGAGACAGATAGACAGAGGCTCCTGGAATCTCATAGGGGTGTCATATTGAAACTGGCAGAGCTGGCTTTCAAGCATCTGGAGAATGGGAATCGTATGTTCTATGAGGAAGACCTGAGAGAGTGTGGCATTAATGTCAGTGAAGCTACATTGTACTCCGGAATGTGCACTGAGATCTTCAGGGAGGAATGTGAGGTTGCCCAGAAGAAGGTTTACTGCTTTGCACATCTGAGCATCCAAGAGTTTCTTGCTGCACTTCATCTGTTTGCCTCGTATGTGAGTAAGAATATTGTGGCCCTGGAACCATTTCTTGGTAGAAAGTCCAAGTCCGATATGCCTCTAGATGAGCTGTTGAAAATTTCAGTGAACAAAGCTTTGAAAAGCAAGAATGGACACCTTGATTTGTTTGTTCGTTTCCTTCATGGCATTTCTCTGGTGTCAAATCAGAGACTTTTGCTAGGCCTCCTGACACACATACACAGCAGCCCAGAGAGTGTGAAGAAAACAATCAAGAACCTGAAGGTGACGCACAAGTCAAATATTTCCCTTGAGAGGTGCGTCAATGTGCTCCACTGCCTGGTGGAAATGCATGATTCTTCTGTCCATGATGAAATCCAGGCTTTCCTGAAGGCAGAGAAAGGTGCCGTGAAACAGCTCTCACTGGCTCACTGCTCAGCCCTGGCCTACATGCTTCTGATGTCCAAGGATGCGCTGGATGAGTTGGACTTGAGGAAATATAAAACATCAGAAGAGGGACGGAGGAAACTGGTGCCAGCTGTGAGATGTTGCAGGAAGGCTGTGTGAGTTAAGTTTATGCATTTGTAATTGATGCTGAATTTTTGTCTGGAACAAATTAATATACAAATACATTTACATCCAATCTGAGAAATGTATACCACCAAGAGTATGGATATAATGAACATGAAAAAGCATTTTATAGGCAGTGCCTTGTTTGACACTAGTCTAGTGTACCGTGGACACTTATTATGTATCCTTAAAGGCATTGGGACAGATTATGTGTTTTCTTCTCCTGTCTCTTGCAGACTTGCGGGCTTTGATCTAACAGAAAAGTCTTACGAGGTTGTGGCCTCAGCTCTGCAGTCTTCAAACTCCCCTTTAAGAGATCTGGACCTGCGTTATAATGACCTGCAGAAGTCAGGAGAAAAGCTGCTCTCTGCTCTTCAGAGTCCAAACTGCAAACTGGAGAAACTAAGGTCAGTAATATTGCAGGTTGTGTTGGCAAGCACATCGTATGTTAACTCTAGTTTGTGTTAACCAAACAATAAGACGTCCTCTCTGATTTCTCTATTTGTGATTCTCTATTGCATGGCTCTTTTTACAGTCTTGTTGGTTGTAAACTGAGAGGAAGATTTTTGGCATTGACTCTTCAGTGGGCAAACTCCTACCTAAGAGAGCTGGACATCAGTGACAGTGAGCTTCAGGACTGTGGAGGAGATCTGCTCCATCAAGCACTAAATCATGACTGTAAAGTGAGGTCTGCCATTTTCTTTGTTTTTTGTCTTTTCTTTGTGTTTGAACTAAAACAATCCACATAATTATTTTGTTTACAGACATTTCACATAAGGAATGAAAGGACATAGATGCTTATAGTGTTTTTTTCTCCCTAATTATAGACTTATCAGCTGTAGACTCAAGCAAAGCTCCTGTGAGGTTGTGGCCTCAGTTTTGGAGGCATGTATGTCTCAACTGAGTGAGTTGGACATTAGTGGCTGTGATCTGCAGACATCAGAAGAGAAGCTGCTCTCTGGTCTTAGAAACCCAAAATGCCAACTGGAGATATTGAGGTGAGTAATTATTATAAATATTTTGAGGTACTATTTTTTTCATGAGCTGTAAGGCATAATCATCAAGATAAAACAAAACAACCTAGAGAATATATAAAATATACATTTTTTGAAATACATTATGAAAAAAGGAACTTTTTTGTGATGTACCTGTGTACATGGCAGGATTTCTATATTCTGAACCAGGGATGCACACCTCTGGTCCTTGGGGATGTTTCCCATTTTCTCAATAAAAGCATGTTGTCATTTCTTCTTAACATAAATCACTGTCTATGGGCTGCTCTTGGTGAAAACACAACCCTGTGAAGGTATTTGTTCATAGAAGATGCCATACAACCATTCTAATGAGCTAGATGAAATAGTAAAAGCATTACTGTCTGAAGTTCATGACCACTGGATTGTGTGAGTGCAAACTAACAGCTGGCTCATGGAAAAATGGTTTAACTAAATGGATGAATATTCAGTGCCATTAATTGACATCAATTGGCCATGTGTTAGTTTTCATCAAGTTGTTCCAAACTGTAAGTGGCAACGCAACATCACAGCATCAGTACTGTTTTTACTCTTGGTTGATATTGCCTCTCAGATTTAACAATTTGTGATTCCCTGTTACATGGTTTATGTTTTTTTTTAATTTACAGACTTGTTGGCTGTAAACTGAGAGGGAGATTTTTAGCCTTGACTCTTCAAGAGACAAACTCCCACCTAAGAGAGCTGGACATCAGTGACAGTGAGCTTCAGGACTGTGGAGTAGAACTGCTCCATCAACCACTGAATCAAGACTGTAAAGTGAGGTCTGTATTTTTGCACAATACACAGGTTCTTTCTGATGTGTTTAATAAACAGCCAGCGTCTTTATTTCTGGCGTACTTGGGAACATAGGGGCCATAGAGGACATGCTGTTTATAGTGTTTTTCTCTCTCATAATAGACTTATCAGCTGTAGACTCAAGCACAGCTCCTGTGTGGTTGTTACCACAGTTTTGCAGTCATGTATTTCTCAACTGATCGAATTTGATTTGAGTGGCTGTGATTTGCAAAGATCAGAAGAGAAGCTTCTCTCTCATCTTGGAAACACAAACTGCCAACTGGAGAAACTGAGGTTGGTAATACAAAAGACGGTAATCAAATTTGAGAACCAGGGTCCAAGATCACCCAATGTAAGATTTTTCTCGCACTTACCCTAAAAAGTCACTTTAAAGGTACACTATGCAAGATTTTCACCTTAATATAACCTTTACGAAGCCAATTTGATTGTAAATGAACTTGTAATAGGCAAATCGTTCACTTAGCTATATGGCATAGATGTAGTCGTTACCGAGAAAACCAGCCATGCAACTTCAAAAACAGCGGCCCGACAAATCTCACGAGAATCGTGAAACATTACCTTGGCAGTAGATATAGCTCTTTGGTGATAGTTTTTGCCTGCGGTTAATCCTTCACCTCCACAACAAGAGCATTTTGTTGCTATTTACAACAGCAGAGTCAAATATTAATATACACGACTCTAGAGGGAGCTCTACAATAGCCAAAAATACCGTAACCTGCATGGTGTACTTGTTAATTTAATAGATTGTAATTAACCCCCTCTTGCCGTTTGTAGCCTCACACACTTACAGTATGGCCTGTTTCCATTCGTTTTTAGGAAGCGTCTTGGGTGATCCGATCACATGTAGTCAGCTGAGACGTATTGATTTTGTTATTATTATTAGTCATGCTAATGTGAATACTTGATTTTTCTTGACCTCTCACTTTATGCAGACTTGCTGACTGTAAGCTAAAAGAGGAATCCTGGAAGGTTGTAACCTCTGGTTTGCAGTCATTGGTCTCCCTGACAGAGCTGGACCTGAGTAATAATGACCTGAAGGATTCTGGAGTTCAGCTGCTCGCTGTGGAACTAAGAAGCCTGAACTGTAAACTACAGACTTTAAGGTTTGCATACTTGACTTTCAATATCTGCTATCACAACAAGACTCCTTGTTTGAGCTTTTGAATGTCTGTGAAGCATGTGCTGGACTACATTACTGTCCACACTTCTGTCTATACAGAACCATTACATTTTGGAGAAACTGACAGTACAATCCTGTCACCTATCATTGTCTTTTGGTATAGTAAGTAGCTGTGTAATTTAGGTTTAATACATATTCTGGTGTGTATGGTCAGCAAATTGATCCAGAATATGTAGCCAATATGTAGCGTGTGACTGAAGCGGTCCGTTCGCGACACATGAAGAAGCATTAAAAATGTAAAAATGCTGTCGCCTGAATGCTCTTGTTCTTGTTTTTCTCAACCAAAATTCCCACTGAGACTTTTGCTTGTATAACGTTTGGTCTCTGGCCTAATATATTTTGCACGTATGTGTTTTGTTATATGAGTGCACTGCACTTTGCACTTTTTTTGCCCTTTTGCACATTGCCTATATAAAAAATGTTCAATACTTTGTTTAACTTTTTGGCCCCCTGTGTGCGAGTCCTTCCTGACTGTTGTGAACTCCCAGGAGAGTCGAACTGGGGGTAAAAGTGGGACTGATTACCAGGGCCCCAAGGGGGAGAGGGCCCTTGAAAAGTCTGGAATAGATGCATGAGGGAGGGGGGGGGCATCACTCCCTCACTCACACCTCAAAAAAGGGTGACTGGGCCTTTTTTTCTTCTCTAATTGGAAAGATTAACTCTTGTTTCAGACTATCTGGTTGTCTGATCACACACAAGGGCTGTTCTTTATTGGCCTCTGCCCTCAAATCAAACCCCTCCTACCTGAAACAGCTGGATCTGAGCTACAATCACCTAGGAGACTCAGGTGTCCAAGAGCTCACATACAGACTGAATGATCCCAACTGTAAACTAGATGATTTCAGGTGAGTTCTAGGTATTTATCTGTGTGTGTATTGCAGAAGTTCTACAATTAATAACACAAGACCAGCAACCACATCTACCCAGGCTACAGATGGTTAGGACAGCTTGCACAGTGACCCACATTTTACATTTTCAGTGGGGACCAAAACAATGTTAATCAGTAATTATGAATAACACTGGAATATTTACAGCTAAACAGTATAGTCTTTCTATGTCAAAGTAAATCACTACTTTAACTGTCTCAAAATATTGTTACATTTCTATGCTACTGTGGAGAGGGTCTATGCAAAGTATTTTTAACTTTATAAGTATAAAGAAAGGGTTTAAGAAATGTTTGAGAAGTCAGTGCATTACATAAATGCTTTCAGTTGGTGCCATCTTGCGAGGAGAAAAGTCTTCTAGATGTACAACTATCCAACTGTCGTGTGTTAAATTATTGTGATTACGAGCCAGTGGTTTTCAAACATTATGCGTTACTCGGACATGTAACTAAATGCAACAGGCTCATATCGTTCTCGCATTCGCAAAATGAGGACCAGTGTTTTGTCAAATTGCAAATAGCTATTCGTTTTAACAATTTTTTTATGATAGTATGAAGTGCTTTTTGTATAGGCTACTATCTTAATCTTGGAATATGGGGAGGGAAGGGCGGCGTCTGCAGTCAGCCAAATATGAATGTAATTCTGCGGCATAAAGCAGATGTATTTGTTTATTGTACAGAAAAATAAAAATGACATGTCAAGCAGTCAATTGACTACATTGCAGTCAAGAAGTAGGGCAAATTAAGACACTGTTTTGATTTGCGTAGTTTGGCGCTTACCCCAACACTGACAATAACATAGACAGCAAATTAAGATATTTTTTCGCTTTTGTGGAGCGGCACCGGTAGGCTATCAAAAGCAGATTTCGATTTTCGCTACCACCGTGTAGTCAAGCCTTAAGCCATACCCAAGTAGTCTTAATCGAGGTAATGTTTAATTACGATTTATTTTGTAATTGAATTCGTAGGCTGGGATTCCTCTCGGTAACCTATTAAGTTTAAAGGTAGCCTAGCCTCCTGCTTTTTCAGAAGGGGCGGCAGTCAGGCTACTGACAGAGCGATGTACAGTGGCAGAGCGACGCACAGTGGATGAAAGTGGTACTAAAGCTTCACGCAGCTTCACGCCTCGTAATGCGCGACTGAAGTGGCCATTTGAAAGCGATGCCCACTGTATGGGGGTTGGCGAACAATGAGCATCACTGTCAGGCTCTGAAATGGTGTGTGAGTCTAAATGATCTCCAGTATTTCACTATTAGATTCACTTTAGTTCAGACCTACACTCCATTTCAGAAGGTGGCCATGATAAACCAATTGTTGTTTGCCAACCGCCATAAAACTAGAAAACAAGAGGAAAGCTAAATTGATGGTGTCCAGTGTGTTTGGAATTCAGCTCGTTTGCTTTTTTATTCTGTTTTATTGTGAAGAAATATCCTGTCTGTAAACATCCTTTTGTGCCTCAACTGTATTTTTTCTCAATATTCTCTCATATTCAGATATGACCATGGAGGAGAGAGCAGGATGAAACCAGGATTGAGAAAATGTGAGTGATCTTGTGTGATGTGTACAGTATGTGTTACACACAAGTGTGTGTTTGTGTGTGTGTGTGTGTGTGTGTGAGAGAGAGAGAGAGAGAGAGAGAGAGAGTGAGGGAGAGAAAGTGTTTGTGTGATCATGTTTCTTTTCACTTTGTTATTTTTTGATGCCATTTAACTGATAATGATACAAAAACATTGTGCCTATTTTGACTCAGGATTGAAAATGCAGGATTGGTCTCCATGCTCTGCCCCTAGGTCACTCAGGTCATTCTCGCAACAACTCCTCACAATCCCTCACTCACACCTCAAAAAAGGGTGACTGGGCCTTTTCAGTAGCTACGCCCAGTATTTGGAATGGTCTTCTGCCACATATTAAATGTTTTGTCTACGCCTCACAGGGGCTGTAGTCAAGACCACCTTTGTCAAGTCCAAGACCAGGACTAGTCGAGACCAAGTCAAGACCGAGTCCAAAAAGGTTCGAGTCCGAGTCAAGACCGAGTCCAGGACAGGAAAAAAAGTCTTACGCATGACAGTATCAAGACAATCATTTTGGGTTATTATTATTATTATTATCTAAAAGCAAAAACAGTCTGACAGCACCCAGGATTTGTAAGTGTAGCCATTCCCCTTCTCCTCCAATATTATTATAGACTAGGGCTGTCAAACGATTAAAATATATATATTTTGAAATTAATTAATCTCGATTAACCGCAATTAAAAAGTTCCTAAAGACTAAAGCTTCTTAAAGGTGCCATGTGTAAGAATTGAGGTAAAAATATCCAAAAAATTAGCTACACGCATCAAAAGAATGAGAAGAAATAAGGGCGATGATGTCATTAAAAAAATGACAAGGTATAGTGCTGCAGAGATATCAACCTGAATTAGCATGCTAAATTACTAGCCACAGTCCGACAGGTGTCATAATTCCAGTTTCGGCCATGGGAGGCGGTATGTGGGCAACATAACCGCCAGCCAAAATGCAATACACGTGTCTTGGTTATTACTGTAGGGTAGACCAACTCGCTTTCTGGAGGTTTACTGCCCCAATCTTTTATGGAATGTGGAGTGTGAATTGATTTTTTGGCGGACATTACACATGGCACCTTTAAATGGCATATTAAATACAACATAAATCACAAAAATAATGAGTAACCACAAAGGTAAAAGTAAAACACTTTTTATATTATTTAAATGATAATATTGACAGAGTAATTGTGCACAGTAAGTATTAACTTCTTAAGAAATACTACTCATTTGATGCTGTTTAACTCATTTGTAATTGGTGCACTGTCACTTTAAGCCCATTGTGGCCACATTCTCTATAATGATATTTTTTACCAGCTCCATTGAAATATAGCCTATTGCTAGTCCACAAACTCTAACATTGTTTGTACACATGTATTGCACAATATTAACAATGATAAACATGATATTAAGTTGGTATAAACAGCTTTCATTCCTTTGGAAATAGACGCATGTAATGACATGATGCTAGCTAGACATTTTCTGTTTGCAATTAAAAGTAAATGATGAGCCTGAGCCAGTCACCTAGCTAGCTGAGTGGAATGCGTTTCAATCGGCAAATGTGCTTCATGTAAACAAATTATTGAAGACTGCAAGACTCACCAGTTCCATTACACAAAGCATACATTCGAGTTGGATCTTAATGGAGAGGACCCGAAAAGTATCATCTTTATGTTATGCCCTAAAGACACCTGGACTCGGTCGAGACCAAAAGCCATATTTGGCAAGACCAGTGGCAGAGACCGAGACAAGACCAAGTCCAAATACTAGCGAGTCCGAGACAAGTCCGAGACCATAGAAAAACGGTCTCAAGTCCGGACTCGAGTCCAAGACTGGACTCGAGTACTACAGCCCTGACGCCTCACCCTTAAAGCACTTAAGTTAAGTCATATAGCAACACAAGTTGAATCTGACATGAAGAGTGATCGGTCTATAGATCAGCCTCCCAAATTCAGCAGTGGATCACCGCAGTCCCATCCAAAGTGAGATATCAACTACTGCAAGAGTGTAGATGTGTGTGTGTGTCCATGTATATTAAAAGAAAGAGATATAACTATGCTAAAATACTAACTATTAGTAAGATGTGTTGGCTAAATATATTATTTTGTCTCTTTATGTAATCAGACCACATAAACACAGACCAGTGTCTCCAGTGCCCAGCTGTGTGTCCATGAAGAGTGACCAGTCCATGGATCAGCCTCCCAAATTCAGCAGTGGACCACCACAGTCTAATCCAAAGTGAGACATCAACTATTTCAAGAGTGGAGAATTGTGTGTGTGTGTGGTGTGTATGTGTGTGTGTGTGTGTGTGTTACAAGGAAAATAGAGGAACTATGCTAACATGGTAACTATAGGTAATATTTGTTGGCGAAACGAACAATCTTATCCACTTATGTAACCAGACCGCAGACACACAGACCAGTGTCTCCAGTGCCCAGCTGTGTGTCCATGAAGAGTGACCAGTCCATGGATCAGCCTCCCAAACTCAACAGTGGACCACTGCCATCCCAACCTAAGTGAGATATGAACTACTGCAAGAGTGTAGACGTGTGTGTGACCATGTATATTAAAAGAAAGAGATATAACTATGCTAAAATGCTAACTATTAGTAAGATGTGTTGGCTAAATATATTATTTTGTCTCTTTGTGTAACCAGACCACGTAAACACAGACCAGTGTCTCCAGTGCCCAGCTGTGTGTCCATGAAGAGTGACCAGTCCATGGATCAGCCTCCCAAACTCAACAGTGGACCACCACAGTCTAATCTAAAGTGAGACATCAACTATTTCAAGAGTGGAGAGTTGTGTGTGTGTGTGGTGTGTATGTGTGTGTTACAAGGAAAATAGAGGAACTATGCTAACATGGTAACTATAGGTAATATTTGTTGGCGAAACGAACAATCTTATCCACTTATGTAACCAGACCGCAGACACACAGACCAGTGTCTCCAGTGCCCAGCTGTGTGTCCATGAAGAGTGACCAGTCCATGGATCAGCCTCCCAAACTCAGCAGTGGACCACCACAGTCTAATCTAAAGTGAGACATCAACTATTTCAAGAGTGGAGAATTGTGCGTGTGTGTGGTGTGTGTGTGTGTGTGTGTGTATGTTACAAGAAAATAGAGGAAATATGCTAACATGCTAACTATAGAATGTACAATCTTGTCACCTTATGTAACCAGACCACAGACACACAGACCAGTGTATCCAGAGCCCAGCTGTGTGTCCATGAAGAGTGACTGTTCTAAGGTGGAACCTCTCAAATTCAGCAGTGGACCACCACAGTCTAATCCAAAGTGAGACATCAACTATTTCAAGACTGGACAAAATGTGTTTGTGTGTGTGTGTGTGTTACAAAGAAAATAGAGGAACTATGCTAACATGGTAACTATCGGTAAGATTTGTTGGCGAAATGAACAATCTTTTTTTTTTATATATATTTTTTTGGGGGGCTTTTTATGCCTTTAATGATAGGACAGTGGAGAGTGACAGGAAGCGAATGGGAGAGAGAGCGGGGGTGGGATCCGGAAAGGACCACAGGGCGGGAATCGAACCCGGGTCGCCGGCGTACAGTGCGGGTGCCCCAGCCAGTTGTGCCACAGCTGGGGCCGAAATGAACAATCTTGTCCCCTTATGTAACCAGACCGCAGACACACAGACCAGTATCTCCAGTGCCCAGCTGTGTGTCCATGAAGAGTGACCGGTCCATGGATCAGCCTCCCAAATTCAGCAGTGGACCACCACAGTCCCATCTTAAGTGAGATATCAACTACTGCAAGAGTGTGTGTGTGTGTGTGTGTGTGTGTGTCCATGTATGTATATTAAAAGAAAGAGATATAACTATGCTAAAATTCTATTAGTAAGATGTGTTGGCTAAATATATTATTTGTTTCTTTATGTAACCAGACCACAGAAACACAGACCAGTGTCTCCAGTGCCCAGCTGTGTGTCCATGAAGAGTGACCAGTCCATGGATCAGCCTCCCAAACTCAACAGTGGACCACTGCCATCTAATCCAAAGTGAGACATCAACTATTTCAAGAGTGGAGAATTGTGTGTGTGGTGTGTGTGTGGTGTGTGTGTGTGTGTGTGTGTGTGTGTGTGTGTGTGTGTGTGTGTGTGTGTTACAAGAAAATAGAGGAAATATGCTAACATGCTAACTATAGAATGTACAATCTTGTCACCTTATGTAACCAGACCACAGACACACAGACCAGTGTCTCCAGTGCCCAGCTGTGTGTCCATGAAGAGTGACCAGTCCATGGATCAGCCTCCCAAACTCAAACAGACACAGACACACAGACCAGTGTCTCCAGTGCCCAGCTGTGTGTCCATGAAGAGTGACTGGTCCATGGATCAGCCTCCCAAATTCTGCAGTGGACCACCAGTGTCTAATCCAAAGTGAGTCATCAACTGTTAAAACTGTCAAGAGAGGACAGCATGTGTGTGTGTGTGTGTGTGTGTGTGTGTGTGTGTGTGTGTGTGTGTGTGTGTGTGTATTACCAGAGGCACACCTTGTCAACAGGCAAGGCAGGCAACTGCTTGGAGCCCCGAGCCGCTAGGGGGCCCCCGACCTGGTCTCAGTGCGTTTGCCGGTGGGTCAAGCGAGAATTTCGCCCATAGAGATTGAATGATTTTTAATCGTATTTTTGCGTGCTCCTGTCCTGTTGTTCAAACAGTACATCTGTACATTTAGGCCCTATGTTAGCTAGCGACAGTTACAACTTGTTAAGCAAGAAGATGGTTAACATTATGTTTGTATTAGGACTGTCAGTCATAACATGTTAATCACGATGCAGTAAGGACCAAGCATACGTGTTAATGTTTTTAATTACGTTAATGGTGTGCCGCCAAAGATTTTTAATTTTACACCGTCACTGAATGGGCGTTATACTTTTAAAAAAAAAAAATCCCTGTCGGCTCAGGCAACATGGAATTAAAATATCACTGAAACACCTCAACTTTAAACTATGATGTATGACATGGGTCGGCAACAGGCGGCCAAAGGTGCCACCACTGATATTGTTTAGCCGAGTCAAATTATTCTAGCAGTCCTATTTTTTAAAATCTTTTATTTTACGATTTACAAATAGCCTATTCACCAATCAGACTGCGAGTTGGTGCTTAAACAAATATGAGAAAGAACACCAGAATGCACTGGATCCTGCTTGCTGTGCATAGCCCTCGGCCAGCGCTTCAATATTGTGCTTTTGTGCTTCTGTTTGGAGCAGATAGGCCACTTTGAAGGTGCCCCTGCGTTTCGTAGTGTGGTATGATATTCTTTTCAAACAGCGGCAGCGTTGTTGCATATCAGATACACAGGTTTTGCATTTGTGAAACCGGGTAAGATGAACGCAAAATTTTCTTTCCATTCCTCTTTATAGGCCCAGCTATTTTCCTCTCAGCTCCAACTCCTGTAGTTCGCTTTTCACTCTGCATGCTAATATTTCTTTTAGGCAAACAATAAACATTGTAACATTGTCAGGGGATGGGTCAACCAAGTAGCTTATTTAAGAATAATAGATAGGCTTTAACCAAAGAGGTCATTAGAATAAGTCAGGCTCTGTGTTAAACTGTCCATCAATGCCAAATTAATTGTAGCCTAGTGGCTAGTGTTGTAGTGCCCACATTTACTATTCACAATATTGAAAGGGGACTTAAAACATAGTTCATCAAGATAAATTAATTACTAATTTTGAGAATAGGATCCCAATAAAACTATTTCACTTTTATACTTTATATTGGGTTTTTAAAATAATTTACTTTATTATACGGCTCTTCACAATGCTAGTAGAAAGCTCCATTGACTTGAATGGGATTTCCCAACGTTCTACGGTAAAATATTTTCATGTAATTACCGCTGCAAACATATAATTACCGCTGTCAATGGCAACAGATTTTGTGCTGCTGATTCAAGTTTTTCATATCACTCCGCAAGTAGTCCGGTCACCTCTTACATTTGGATATTCATTCAAAAGTGAAAGCAGACGGTTGATCAGCTGTGTTCTAAAGAATGTTTGATTCAAGTTCAGCGTGTGTTGCGAACTGTTTTTTTCTCAGCAAAAGCCACGACGAAACGGTAACAAATAAGTGTAAAGAGACATATCGTGGAGTTTATTTTTTTCGTTTTGGCCAGTGGCCGTATAATAAGCGGGATAGTGTATAGAACGGCGGTCATTATTGGGGAAAATAAGTCCCTTCAGGGCGAAACAAGACCCCTCCGCTGGCGCGTCGGGGTCTGGTTCGCCCTGTCGGGACTTATTTTCGCAATAATGACTGGCGTTCTATACATTATCCCTTACCTATTCTATTTATTTATTTATTTTATTTTATTTTATTTTCTTTACATTTATATTTTATAACAAGGTTTTTCATGTTTGGAATATTTGGAATAAAAAAAAGGTTTTATTTCATACATTTTTCGTTGGTGTCAGATTATTTATAGCCTAACATAATGGTGATGAACACTGGTCGGTAGGGCCCCCTTGGAATTTTTACTTGGGGCCCCCACAGACTCTAGAATTGCCTCTGTGTATTACAAGGAAGATAGAGGGACTATGCTAAAATGCTAACTATTTGTAAGATGTGTGACTAAATGTAGGATTTTTTCTCCTCATGTAACCAGACCACAGACACACAGACCAGTATCTCCTGTGCCCAGCGGTGTATCTATGAAGAGTGACTGGTCTATGGATCAGCCTCCCAAATTCAGCAGTGAACCACCGCAGTCTCATCCAAAGTGAGATATCAACTACTGCAAGTGTGTGTGTGTGTGTGTGTGTGTGTGTGCGTGTGCGCGCGTGCGTGCGTGCGTGCATGCGTGCGTGTGTCATTAGAACTACCATAATGTGATACAGTATATTCGTAGTCTCAATGGACCATCCCTAATGGACATCTAATAAAATATGCCACCACTCCAATTATGTTACATCATCAGTATACCTCAGTAAACAGAAAGAAATTCAGCAGTGAACAACAACAGTCTGATCTAAAGTGATATCAGATGTTGAGTTGATTCTAGGCACAATATCAGAGGATCATGCAGATCAGCAGCACCATCAGCTTTTCATTAATGTTACTGCATGATGTTTTGTCTTCATGCAAATATGTTTGTCTCTGCATTGGGTTTAGGAATACCATGACTCAGGATCAGTCCAGGTGTGGAGTGTGTGAGCTGCTACTGAGGGACCCAGTCATCACCAGCTGCGGACACAGTTTCTGCAGGCAGTGCATCAGCAGCTACTGGAGCCAGTCTGGTCCATCAGGAGACTACAGCTGCCCCCAGTGCAGAAAGAGACCTAGAACACAACCCATTATAAATTCTGACACAACTATGGTACAACCACTATTATACCCACCTACAGCCATGGCACAACCTACAGATTTGACACAACCTTTCTCTCACAGAGAAATGTCACAACATCAACAATACTCATCTACTACCATGGCACAAGTTCCTCCATACCCACAGACAGACATGGGGCAGCACCCTCCATATACACACACATACGTACCACAGATTTCTCCAGAGCCCACTTTGGAGGACCATGCAGTAGGCAGCAAACAACCCCTAACAGAGCATGTCCCCATCAAAAGGGCCAGACTGACAGGTAAGTCTTTAGTGTGTTAAGTGTGAGTGAAGGAAAGGGACATTTTGAGTCTGTTAAGAAGCAAAAAGGCACATTTAGATCATGCCCCCAGACTAGCATTGTAGCTCACTGGGAGTGTGCCCACAACTGAAACATGCTATGGTTCATTATTCAATGCTTTTGTGTTTTGAGTGTCTGATGCAATAACCAGTAAACTGTGTATGATGCTGATGCATTTTTATTTCTTTGTTTGTTTATCGCCACACAGACACCCATGTCCTTAACAGAGTACTGATGACCCATAAAGCCAGTATGAAGAGGAGGTTTGAGGGCATATGTGAAGATCTCATGAGGGCAGGGACTCAAACACTCCTGAACAAGATCTACACAGAGCTGTATATCACAGAGGGAGAGAGTGAAGGGGTGAATAAGGAACATGAAGTTTGGCAGGTAGAGTCAGCATCCAGACCACAAACTACCGAAGGCGTAGCAATCAACTGCAATGACATCTTCCAGCCTTTATCTGGACAAGAGAGACACATCAGAACTGTCATGACCAAGGGGATCGCTGGCATTGGAAAAACTGTCTCAGTGCAGAAATTCATCCTTGACTGGGCAGAGGAGAGAGCTAACCAGGATGTAGATTTCATGTTTGTGCTTCCGTTCCGTGAGCTGAATTTGGTCAAACATGATCAGTACAGTCTTCATAAGCTCCTGCTTGACTTCCACCCTGAGCTTAAGGAGCTACAGGATGATGAATACAAAGACTGCCACACTGTGTTAATTTTTGATGGTCTGGATGAGAGTCGACTTCCTCTGAATTTCCAAGGTAATCAGAAGTTGTCTGATGTGACACAAACATCATCAGTGGATGTGCTGATGACGAGCCTCATTCAGGGAACTCTGCTTCCCTCTGCTCTCATTTGGGTAACCTCCCGACCAGCAGTCAGTCAGATCCCTTCTCAGTGCATCAGTCAGGTGACAGAAGTAAGAGGGTTCAATGACCCACAGAAGGAAGAATACTTCAGGAAGAGGATCAGTGACCAGAATCAAGCCAACAGAATCATCTCGCACATTAAGTCAACCAGGAGCCTTCACATCATGTGCCACATGCCAGTCTTCTGTTGGATCTCGGCTGTTGTCCTTCAGGAGATGCTAGAAAAGGATGATGGGAAGGAAGCCCCCAAAACTCTGACTGAGATGTTCATACACTTCCTGCTCATCCAGACCACCAGGAAGGACCAGAAATATCAAAAGAAAATTGAGACAGATCGTCAGAGTCTCCTGGAAGCACATAAGGGTGTCCTATTGAAACTGGTAGAGCTGGCATTCAAGCATCTGGAGAATGGCAATCTCATGTTCTATGAGGAAGACCTGAGAGAGTGTGGCATTGATGTCAGTGAAGCCTCAGTGTACTCTGGCATGTGCACTGAGATCTTCAGGGAGGAATGTGTGTTTCACCACAAGAAGGTCTACTGCTTTGTCCATCTGAGCATCCAGGAGTTTCTGGCGGCTGTGTATATATTTCATTCCTACATCACAGGAAATCTGGAGGTACTGAAATCCTTCCTCAGTAAGAAACACAGAGACCAAAAAGCTTCCCTTCCCTTACATATTATGTTGAATAGAGCCGTGGACAAAGCTTTGGACAGCAGGAATGGACACCTGGACCTTTTCCTTCGCTTCCTTGTAGGCATGTCAGTGGAAAACAACCAAGCCCTTTTAGAGGGCTTGCTGACAAACACTCACAGCAGCACAGAGAGCATCAAAAAAACTTGTAAATATATCAAACTTCTCTCCAGGGAGGACCTGTCTCCTGAAAGATGCATCAATCTTTTCCACTGCTTATTTGAAATGAATGATCATTCTGTACATGGGAAAATTCAGAAATATCTGAAATCTCAGAAGAGCTTCACAGGTGGATTGTCACCTCTTCACTGTTCAGCGCTGGCCTACATGCTTCTGATGTCCGAGGAGGTGCTGGATGAGTTGGACTTGATGAAATATAAAGCATCTGAGGAGGGCTGGAGGAGACTGGTGCCAGTTGTGAGACACTGCCGCAAGGCTGTGTAAGTATCAAGTGTGTAAACGAGCCATGCCATACACTTTTCAATAATTTTATAACATTCCTTTTGTGAAATATGCAACGTTTTAATTGAAGAAATGCCTTGGCTCATTTTTCTTATGATGTTCTATCCTGCTCTGAAAACCTATGCACACTTGCCTTTACTCTGATAGGCCAGCATCTTAGGCATTATCTAGGTGAATTGCTAGATTGGAGCAGGAGAGGAAGCATAATAAATGAGAACAACCTGATGTAGAAACAATACACTTTTCTAATTGGCCCCTGTGCTGTGACCATTTTCTTTTTATGGCAGGCAGGGGCGCCAGCTAGTCATATCTTCTTTATTTCAAGGTCAGCAAGAAATAAAAAAGTTTCCTGCAGCAGGACCTCTTTAAAAACAGTTTCCAGTTATCCATCTCATATTTTGTGTGTATGTCAGTAGCCTGTATTCTGCAGAGTAGTTCAGAGTTGGTAGATAATTATGTAAAATAATTAGTTCTGAGGTTTGAATTGTATATGGAGGTACATGGTGTAGAAACACTGACTAGGATGTCCTCCTTCCTTGACTGTCTAAATAACTCAGATATCAGTTTATGCAGCTCTGGGTTAATCACACTGAACAGTCTTGAGTGGTGCAACGTCTGTGATTGGCCAGTATTAACTTGCATGCTGGTGCATCATTTGGGGTACATATGCTGTACTATTTCCTTATCTTACAGCGTGTCCTAACATCATCTGAGGAAGCGACTGTCAATGTTATCTGTCTACACTGAATCCGTTAAATATGCGCTTCTATTGCGTCATATTCCTCATTCAAAATAGCAGAGCAAAGCGAGCAACAGAAAGAAAATAGAAACCGGGCGTCGGACAAAATGTCTCTCAAAACGTCGCGCTGCATCGCGCTGCTCGCGTCGCTTGCAATTGAAAACAATGTAATTAAATGAGATTTATCGCTTTTATGTTTGCTCGCATCACGTCCGGTTAGGACATGGTGTTATCCTTACTTACTCATTTAACTGACACTGACGCTTTTATCCAAAGCGACTTGCATGTGTCAATTAATACCAATTTTCCCCAATTACCAATTTCCCCAAAGCAACTTGAAGTTAAGTGCCTTGCTCAAGGGCACTAAAGCTGCTGTTTTTTTTTAATGTTTTTATGGGCTTTTTATGCCTTGAGTAAAGAACAGTGAAGATGGTTACAGGAAGCGAGTGGGAGACAGAGACAGGGTGAGATCGGGAAACCGGCTCAGATACAAACCCAGGTCGACAAATGTGGCATGGCCAAATGGCAAATGTTGCAGTCAGCTGTGCCACAGAGTCCCCTGCAGCTGGGAATTGTTGTGTGAGCCAGGCACGTGGTGAATGTGACAATTCTGTGTTTTGATTTGTCTTTCCCCTCTTCCAGATTTGCTCACTGTGATCTCACAGAAAAGTCCTATGAGGTTGTGGCTTCAGCTTTGCAGTCTTCAAACTCCCCCTTAAGAGAGCTGGACCTGAGTTACAATGACCTGCAGAAGTCAGGGGAAAAGCTTCTCTCTGCTCTACAGAGTCTAAACTGCAGACTGGAGAAGCTCAGGTCATTAATGTTGTTGTAAATTGTGTTGACAGACACATTACTGTGTTAAATGTATGCTGTGTTAACCACACAATAACATCATCTATGTTTTGCTGTTGATTGCTATGTCCACTCTTCACTGTATGTGATTCTCTTTGTTTTTACAGTCTTGTTAGATGTGAACTGACTGGAAGCTTGTTGGCCCTGACTCTACAGGGGGCAAACCCCCACCTAAGAGAGCTGGACATCAGTGACTGTGAGCTTCAGGACTGTGGAGGAGAACTGCTCCATCAACCACTGAATCAAGACTGTAAAGTGAGGTCTGTGTTTTTGCATGGGCTGTTGCTTTCTGTTTTGATATATAAACAGCTCATACATGTATTGTCTTTAATTTCATTCAATATGTGTTGTAATAATAATCATGGTTATTTTGGTCAACATTGACATCCCAATTATTATATGATTTGTCAATTATTTACACAATTTTCCCAATTTTAAATAAATACATACAAAAACAATGCTATGACAGTGTTTTCTTCTCATTATAGACTCATCAGCTGTAGACTAAAGCAGAGCTCCTGTGAGGTTGTGGTCTCAGTATTGCAGTCATATCTTTCTCAACTGAGTGAGTTGGACATGAGTGGTTGTGATCTGCAAACATCAGAAGAGAAGCTACTCTCTGGTCTTAGATACCCAAACTGCCAACTGGAGAAACTGAGGTCAGTAATACTCTAAAAGACACAGGGCCAGATGTAAGTACATTTGCGAACTTAGCGTTATCAGCGTCATGGACAAACCGCAGATTGCGAATGCTGTCAGACCCAAGTTTCCGTCGTATTTATCAATCGTTCAATCCTTAGTGTAAACTGCGCCTTTCTCTGCCTTTCTCCGCCCATAAACACAATTTACGAACATCCACAACTGAATGGCAGAGCCTACGTACAAGCACAGTTGAATGAAGTTAACTGATGGCATTAAAAAGAATGAAACATTTAGCGATCATGAATTACATGATACAATGTCAAAAAGAAGAGAGATAATGAAGATCAGTAGTTCTACTCAAACTACTTGTGCACGGGCTATGGAAGATTGGTCAAATCTAGCAAGTAGGAAAGTTTAAGTTAATGACGTGAAAGTGAAAGTATAAGATATTCGAAAGGCCAACGAAAGTTAAGGTTGCTTTTGATAGTACTACTTAAAAAACTGGTCTTCTAAATAGCGATATTGTTGTCTTTAAAAGGTTCTCTTATTGATGCATTGAACTGCAATTTGGATTAACACCTGCTTTTACAAGGCGGAAGTATTTAGGCGCAGAATAGACGTGCGCTTTCACAAGCAGTCTTTGTACATACCGCGGAATAAATAATTAGGCGCTATTTACGCTTCCCCTCCCATCTCTTTACACTAAACTCCCACTTTCCTCTGGATCCTCCCATGAATGCAATGCATCTTTGCGGCCTGTTTGTACATACCACGCAATGATTTTACAAGCACGTTGCGAAACAAATACGCCTGAAGTGGGCGCAAAAGCGTTAGTACATCTGGCCCACAGAGTTCACAGAGGCCTTATCTACACATTCACACTTTAGACATATAGTACTGTTAAAGCGTAACTCTCGCCAAAATGCACCCTAGGGTGTTTTTGTGAATGTCCCCGAGTCAAACTTTCGTTTAAAAGCATAGTTACGTCCGAAGTGGCACTTTTAAGCTTGTCCGCGTTGTCGTTTTCGGGTGAAATGGCCTTTTGAATGGGAATCCTAGGGCCACTACTATTTTGATACATGATCACGTCAAAATCGCTATTTTAAAAACACTAAGAAGGCTTAAGGTAAGCTTAAAAGTGGCGCTTCGGATGTAATTATGCTTTTAAACGAAAGTTTGACTCGGGTACATTCACAAAAACACCCTAGGGTGCATTTTGGCGAGAGTTACGAGAGTTACACAATACACCCTGCATTTGTGTTTGTGTCTGTGTCAAGTGTAAGCTGGAGAAACTCAGAGTTTACTACATGTCATTGTGTCTGTCACACAGTCTGTCTTTGTTGTTTTGGATTTTAAAAGGAGATGGTGATTGGATATAATGTACAAAAGGACATCAACAGGAAGTTACAAACTGATTGAAATTCATGCAGCATGCACTGTTTGCCTTTAACTTCTTTCACACTTCCGGCCCATTTCCTTTCCTCGTTGACTTTTCATTTAGTAATATGTAATCAAATCTTTTTTGCATATTATAGACGGTTAGGGTCTTCATTAGTGATTTTGTTAGTGATTGCATGTGCACTTCCCAGGCTTGTTGACTGTGGGCTGACACAAAGTCCGGTGATATTTTGGCCTTTGCCCTGCAGTCAGCAAAGTCCCACCTGAGAGAGCTGGACCTGAGTAGGAATACTCTGGGGGATTGTGCAGGAAAGCTGTGTTCTGAAGCACTGAATCCACACTGTCAACTAGAGACACTCAGGTTGGTATTATTTTGTGGATTGGGACCAGTTTTAGACTGCTGTATTAGAGTAGGCTGGTAAAAATAATAACTGAGCCACTAGGTAGCTGAAAGCCAGAAGGTTAGATAAGCTGACTACCTATAAAGTTGAAGTTACAACTTGCATCCCATTACTCAGAAATGACAAGGGCAATGACAAAAAACAATAAGATGTATTGTGATCAACACAACATTTAATGCAATGGCCTTCCCTGCCTCCAGACTTGAATATGATAGAAATACTACAGTGGCTTAATTTTAAATATTGATGATATTGGGGCATTTTATTAGCCTAGAAATCTAGACGCACCCTAGCGGCGGCAAATTAATTTGCTCAGCCTGTACGTCTAGTATCAAACCATAGGGATTTCTATTGGCTGACGCCGTAGACCTCATCCAATCACAGCGCTCTATTTTGTTAGAGAGTCTTAAGGCGGGCTTAACAGGATAACGACAGTCCTGCGACGGTGAACAACAAGGAAGGTGGCTATGGCTTAACGAAGAGCGGTTGTTTGAATCGGCGTTGGCGTCAACTTTGGAGGAGTTGGACTTGTGCTTTTCTTTGAAAGTTGAGCAACACAATGCACTTAAGTCATTCCTTTCGAAGAAGGATGTATTTGCCGTTTTGCCGACCGGATACGGATATGGTCGTAGCGCTGGCCTATTGCATGCCTAGGCAGTTTGAAAGACTTATTCTCTTCCCGCCCCTTGGATTAAGCGAGGTGAATGGCTCGATTCCAGACTATGCATTTCAATCATATAGGATGGCCCCGCCAGGCTACTGATCCAGAAAAGGCCTAATGATATAGGATGACCCGCCAGGCTACTGATCCAGAATTATCTGAAGCACACTGGCTGAGATCCAGCAGAAGACAGACTCTGTGTGAAAAGGCCTAATGATATAGGATGGCCCGCTAGGCTACTGATCCAGAAAAGGCCTAATGATATCGGACGGCCCGCCAGGCTACTGATCCAGAAAAGGCCTAATGATATAGGATGGCCCGCCAGGCTACTGATCCAGAAAAGGCCTAATGATATAGGATGGCCCGCCAGGCTACTGATCCAGAAAAGGCCTAATGATATAGGATGGCCCGCTAGGCTAGCATGTTATGCCTTATGTAGGAGCTCTGTAATTGCAGTCTCATAGTAATATAGCAATACATATCATAATGTAATGCCAGGGATCCCATTCAATGCACAAAACCCCAGTACTAACAAAGATCAAAATATATAAAATTTAAATATAGATGAAAAACATATGACTATATACTATGTTTTATTTGAACCAGATGCAAAGTACGGGCCAAAGCCCCCAGAATTCTGTAATGATGTGGATGATGTGATGTTGTTGACAGGCCAAAATGGAACAAATCGGGTTGAAATGCCCCAAATTGCATATTCACTGAAGCCAACATACCAAAATGGGCAAAGTATTTGAACGTTTAAAAAATAAAAATGTTCCTTTATGAACCTTTGGTAGATCCACTTTTTTTGGGCCGGTACCAATGTTTATAATAGCAATTTGCAGATAACCGATGGCAATACCAATACTATATTTTTAATTAATTTACTTTGCCTTTTTTTTTGTATACTCTGTAGTGGCAGGGAAACAAAAATATTCATTCAAAACACATTATTGAACCATTTCATATCTTTCAGTCCTTTCATCTCTGAATGTGCTAGTTCAGCCATAGCAAAACATTAAGGTAGTACAGAACTGAAGCAACATAACAGGTAAAAATAAGCCACTGCCATCAGTAAATATTATTTGCCAATAGGCAGCAATGCTGAGTTCAGTGGTGGGATTTCAGTGGTGAAGTGAAGTGTGAAAACGCTGCAAGCAGTCCATCATCGTAAGAGATTTTTGGTCAGAGTTCTCTGTTTATGTCGTAGTCCTTGGTTGTGGCTGAAAATGATGAGGACAGGGTAACTTTGAAGGTGGCTATCCACCCAATCAGAAGAACAGTAGTGGTTATTTTTCTGTTATTGTCCCATAAGATGGAGTGAAAAAAATCTTAACTGGCCCCTCCGTGTCCCATGCTACTGGTTATGAATACCAAGAAGGTTTGAAGCATGCTGCCTACCCTTCTTTCCTCTAACCTTTTACAGACTTCCTGGTTGTAAACTGACAGAGGGACCCTGTGAGGTTGTAGCCTCTGCTGTGCAGCACATGGTGTCGCTGTTAGAACTCGACCTGAGTGACAATCACATGAATGACACTGGAATTCATCTTCTAAATGCTGGAATAAGACAATCCAAATGTGACATGCGTATATTAAGGTTGGTATTTCTTTTATTATTATTTTTTTTTGTTTTAATATTGCACCTGGAGTGTGTCTCAGATATGGGCTATGCTTTATTCACTGTGATTTATTTGATAAGGAGCTAATGTAGTGACTTATTTTTTGATTTGATTAAAGTTGACTATGGAGTCATTATATGAATAAATTAGTTAGCCAATTCATTAACATATGTTTAACCTACTTTTTTGTGGTGCTGTTCTGCTACAAATTGTGCTAGCAACAGACACGAACCAGTTATCTCAGCAGAGCCTAATTGTTAGCACCTTAACTTTGCCTTTCACCTATACTTTGCTTTTTACAGGCAAGTTACATTCTTTATTGGTGATTTTTTTGTGATTGCATTAGGCCTACTTTTTATATATATATCTGTGTACTTCTCAGGCTTGTTGACTGTGGACTCACTGAAAAGTCAGGTGATATTTTGGCCTTTGCTCTGCAGTCAGTAAACTCTGAGCTGAGAGAGCTGGACCTGAGTAAGAATATTCTGGGGGACTGTGGAGGAAAGCTGGGCTCTGAAGCACTGAATCGACAGTGTATGCTAGAGACACTCAGGTTGGTATTATTGAGTGAATAATGTTTCAGTGAGACCTTACACAATCCTAACATCTTTTAAGTGCTTTTCTTTACAGTGTTGAAGTGAGGGGGCTTACCACTCTTACTCTTACCACAATTACTGTTATGGGGCAGATAAAAGTGGCACACTTTGTGTTAGGCTTCCTCTGGACCAACTGAAGGAGAGTAGCCCAGGAGCCCACCACAGATGGTGACTTCTGCTTGGCACAGTACTCTGTTGTGAGTGCATGAAGTGAGAGTGAATTGTGTCGTTCTAGGGGAAGCCTCTCTAGACAGTAGTTCATAGAACTGCGTTCTTTGACCCTTTTGGTCCGAAAACAGTTAGTGGCTATGACTTGGTAGCAAAGACGGTCACAAGGATTTATTTTTTCTGATTCCTCGGCCCCACCACTCATTCCACCTTTCTACCTGGCTGAAGAATGATATCACGTGAGAGATGTTATTTATTTATTTATTTATGTTATGGATTTATTTTTATTTTATTTTCATGTATCTATTTGGCTGATGCTTTTTATCCAAAGCAACTTAAATACCTAAATTATTACAAGGGCCAGTCTCCTTGGAGCAACTCAGGGGAAAGTGCCTTGCTCAAGAGCACAACAGTGGCAGCCAGGAATCGAACCTACAACTTTTTTTGGCTACTGCTAGGCTAGTTCCTCAACCATTAAGCTCCCACCCCCAATATATGAGACAGATAGAGCAAAAATGTCCATGATGGCGGTGGCCAGATTACCCTGTGAGGTCTAGGGGTTTCAACATAGCTTTGAATATTGTTATCTTTATGTCTAGTGGCTCCTAAGCTCAAATGACAGGAGACACAATAGTGATGGTGAAACATTTCGCAATCAATGCTGCTTTTATCCACCCTGTAACGATGTTACCAAGTGTTACCATCTCATTGTTGTTAAATACACATGGGGGCCTAATTTAAAGGTTGGCCAAAGTGCAAAGTCAACAAGCAAAGTTCTCATGCACGAACATCATTCAAAAGGGCCAAAATGTTTTCTCTCCAATCCTTTGCAGACTTGCTGGTTGTAAACTGACAGAGGACTCCTGTGAAGTCGTAGCCTCTGCTGTGCAGCACCTAGACTCCTTGACAGAACTGGACCTGGGTGACAATTACTTGAATTTCACTGGAATTCAGCTTCTCAGTTCTGGGATAAGTCGCCCCAAATGTGGCCTGCGAATATTAGGGTTGGCTTTTTGATTTTCTTTTGATTTTAATCTTGCTTCTAAAATGTGCATTTGCTGTATACCAAAACACACTTTAGGTTCTGTATGGGGCTCATATGTGTAGGCACAGACATATTCATGCACACACAGAATGCACAGGATTTCTTCTGCAACAATTTTAATAATCCTTTTATACCGTTCTAAAATATGCCATAGTGATTAACTCAGTAAGTATGTAAGTAAGTAAGTAAAATGTATTTATACAGCACTTTTCACAGACATGGTCCAGGGTTACATTGGCCAGAAAAAAAATGAAATGTCCGACAAAATTAAATCTCTCTGGTCAAATTGTCCGATTGAAATTGGCTAATAATCCCGTCCCCTAACACAATCTGAATTTGAGAATAAGCCTTAATATGTAAGCCTATATTATACGTCCTCTGGCTATGTTTTTAAATGAACAGGCTCTACCATTTGAAAAGTAAGCTAAACAACACGCATAGCCTATGCTGCATTTCAAATAGGAAGCACACGCTTAAAATGTCCATGTTAAACAACGAACAAATGAGTGAGGCGGTTCAAACATGGCCAGGCCCAGGCAGACTAGCCTTAAAAAAAATTTCAGAGGCCAGACGCGATGGATGATAATAAATTGGTAACGTCTGAAGCCTCAGATGTCCGGTCAACTCCACCACCACCACCAGATAAAAAGCAAAAGTGTCGGGCGTATCTGTCAGAATCAGTGACATTGGAAGTGGAGTTGCGGGAGGTGCGGCCGCTCCAAGACACTGTCATTCTCCGTGTACATTACATTACATTACATTACATTTAGCAGACACTTCTTGACCAAAGTGACTTACATATGTCAGCTATATTACAAGGGATCACATTGTCCCCGGAGCAACTTGGGGTTAAGTGCCTTGCTCAAGGGCACAGCGGTGGAAGCCGGGATTTGAACCGACAACTTTCAGGCTACTGCACGCTAGCCCAGCTCCTTAACCACTACACTACCACCACCCTGATACAGTACACTGGACATGCAAAGTGTTCTTTACCCAAAGCATACAGTAGGCCTATGCGTTCTCTGTCTATGATGATGGCGATTACTGGACCGCGGATAATTTCTGGCACAATTAAACGGTATCATTGAACCGCGGCCGGAAGAAAAAGAAACTAAACATTTCCCAGAATAGGAAACTTTTCTTAATTTATTGTTATCAAACAAAGAGGCATAGCATTAGGGGGTAGTGGTGTGAGCGCTCATTTTTGTGTGTGCGCATCTGTGTAAGTTAAACAGTCACCACTGCAGATAACGTAGCAGCAACAAACAACGTAGCCTTTTTAAAACAACAAACGAAGCGGACTCTTGCTGTCCATGAAAAGATACTGGCTAGATCTGGTTAGGCATGTTTAAGTTAGGCTAATGAACATGTTGCATTCTATAGCCTACAGCCTGATTATGTCATTCTTTAAGCTACATAGCCTGTCTCCAGTTTTCCTCAATTTGACTAATTAAGAGGGGATAATAGGATATTTGACCGGCATATCATCAAAATGTCCGGAAAACGAAACCTCCGGCACCATTTTTTTCTAATGGAAACTCTGACATGGTCACAAAGTGCTTTACAATGTGTATAGACAATAGTAGTAAAATAGTCTAAAAATAAAATAAAGTAAAAAATTAGGGCTGTCAAAATAATTAAATTAATTTTGATTAATTAATTTGAGAAAACATAACTGATAGTGCAGATAGCGCAGATTAATCGATTCCGTATGACCTTTGACCCTGAGCCGTTCTAGTTAGTAACCATTACTGCAAAATCAAGGAGAGAGAAGAAAATGTGCTGCCTAGATCATTGATTGGAACATTGCAATGTCTACAGCAAGGAATTTGCATATCACTAGAGATTGAGACCTAACTGTATTTTCTGATTAAAGTTTGACTGTTTAATGTACAAGATTATGGATGTTAATGTCTGTTTGTCCATGTCTGTTTATTTGGATGTTAATGTCTGTTTGTCCATGTCTGTTTATTTGGATGTTAATGTCTGTTTGTCCATGTCTGTTTATTTGGATGTTAATGTCTGTTTGTCCATGTCTGTTTATTTGGATGTTAATGTCTGTTTGTCCATGTCTGTTTATTTGATGTTAATGTCTGTTTGTCCATGTCTGTTTATTTGGATGTTAATGTCTGTTTGTCCATGTCTGTTTATTTGGATGTTAATGTCTGTTTGTCCATGTCTGTTTATTTGGATGTTAATGTCTGTTTGTCCATGTCTGTTTATTTGGATGTTAATGTCTGTTTGTCCATGTCTGTTTATTTGGATGTTAATGTCTGTTTGTCCATGTCTGTTTATTTTTCACCCTGTTAATTTCATTTCAGACTTGCTAGATGTAACCTGTCAGAGGAATCCTGTGAGTTTGTGGCCTCCACTGTGAAGTCATGGATCTCGCTAACAGAGTTGGACCTGAGTGAGAGTCAGATGAGTAGCACTGGAATTCAGCTTCTGAATTCAGTGACGAGTGCCCCTAACTGTAAACTGAAAACCTTAAGGTATTTGATTTTCCCGTGATTAGTGCCCCTAACTGTAAACTGAAAACCTTAAGGTATTTGATTTTCCCGTGATTAGTGCCCCTAACTGTAAACTGAAAACCTTAAGGTATTTGATTTTCCCGTGATTTGTGCCCCTAACTGTAAACTGCATACCTTAAGGTATTTGATTTTTTTCAGTGACAAGTGCCCCTACAGTGTAACTATAAACTGCAGATATTAAGGTATTTATAAGGCACCTTGAATGATCTCCACCTGTGTAAGAGCAAGTGATGATCAGCTGACTGATCAGTTGAGCGGAGTTACTGGCAGAAGCTATGCGTGACTTTGTGATCTGCCTGAACTAACATTATGCTCAACTTATGTCACTTTTTAACATGGGATGTTATAATGTTGTAAACCAGATAGTAGGGTCCCATATGTTCTCTTTGTCTCTAGGTATTCTCATGGAGAAAGCAAAAGTATGAAACCACAGATGAAACAATGTGAGTGTTCATTTGCTCATATTGTTATTTCAAATTACATTATTTATTGTGGATATGAATATGCCAATATATCTGTGACCATTTGTACCCATGGATCTCTTGTGATCACATTTAATACAGAATGTCTGGACTTTGATGGTTGATTTCATACTTCTTTGCCACTTTGGAGTGACATTTTATTTCGTTTTTCTGTTGCTTTGGTACATTTTATAAAATGATCATCAATTCTGATCTGAGAGTTCTACTGAAGGATCTAAAAAAAAATCAAATGTCTCTGCATGTGCTTTCCAATATGTGCAGTGCACTACAGTATTTATGAACTGTCTATTGGGTGGTCTCAGTGTGTGGTTCTCAAGGGGAAGTGGCATGGCTATGTGCTTAATGAAGCTCCATTGTGAATGATGCAATTTATTTAAAATCTTATTAAAAGGTTTTAAAAGACCGTTTTGTCAAACGTTGTCACTTAGATTTGAGGGCCCCTGAGAATACTTGGATTACGTTGAATTTATGAATGGGATTTGACCGGGTTTATTTTGTTCTGAATATTTCGGTAGAGTTCCCCTCCCATAGAGTAGCCTACAATATCCTGTTTTAAGAGTTTATCATCACTTTCATTGAAACTCATGTGCGAAGGCCAGACACTTAAAAAGGAGAGAAACTCTGGCAAAATAACCATGCTGTGGGGTTGATTATGCTTTATGAAAGGAGGTAGCATGGTGGAAATTAATGTTGGGAATTCATGACGCTGTCAGAAAGGTAAAACTTTTAGCCAGTTAAAATGAAATGGATGTTACATAAACATATAACACTCATCATGTGTTTGTTTTATATATGCATGATGAACAAAACATTCAAATGTGTCTGGGGGGCGGGGGGTCTTTGTGTATATTCAGAGTTCCCGTTCCTACCCCATGTTCTGACAAGGATGTTTTCTCCTCTCTCATCTTGTGTACAGATGCCTGTGAGCTCACACTGGACCCAAACACAGCATACAAAGAACTCACAATCTCTGAGGGAAACAGAAAAGTGACATGTGTGAGTGAGAGGCAGCCGTATCCTGACCACCCAGAGAGATTTGACTACTGTTCTCAGGTGCTGTGTAGAGAGGGTCTGTCTGGACGCTGCTACTGGGAGGCTGAGTGGAGTGGTGATGGGGTCTGGATAGGATTAGCATATAAAAGCATTTATAGGAAAGGGTGGGGTGATGACAGCAGGTTTGGAGGCAATGACAAGTCCTGGTGTTTGAATTGCTATGGTGATGACAGCTACTCTGCCCAGCACAATGAAAAGGAAACCGAAATATCTGACCCCTCCTCCGGCACTAGCAGAGTAGGAGTGTACCTGGACTGGCCAGCAGGCACTCTGTCCTTCTACAGCGTCTCCTCTAACACACTCACCCACCTGCACACGTTCCACTCCACATTCACTGAGCCCCTCTATCCTGGGTTTGGGTTTTTGGATTACAACGTCGCAGCATCCCTGTGCCAGATCACATGAGCTCTTAGCCCTGCAGGAATAGCAGTCTACAGGAGAGCTACACAACACTCCTGTTCAAACCCCTGTTGCTTGGAAGAAAAATATTCAACATATCAAAATATCAAATATTCATTTAATGTATAGTTATTTGTTATGGTGCATGCTATGGGGGCCAAGGTGAATTAAATGTCATTGTAGTGATGTGTGGGTAAGGTCCTTTTATGGCCCGAACCCACCTTACCTGTTAGGAGTACCACCTGAATTCACTAATTTTAACTAGAGGTAACATGATTACATCAATTTCATGGTGTAGCCATGGTAATGTTTCCTCATTCATTACTCATGTAACAAATACAAATAAAGAACCCTTTTTAATTCATGGGACAATCATATTTACTCAATGTAGTCGGAAATATTAAACTGGCTATTGCAACTTAACCTTTATGGGCTTAATTGATAAAATAAGTAACCCTTGATCTGGACTCTCTCTTCCTCTCCTTCATACGCATGTATATGCACGTTCACTCACAAACACATTGTCATCTCCACTGTTCCTGCTGACCATCAAATTTTGTTTCAGAGTAAGAACTACACCTGTTGATTTTTCGCCATGTGCTCCTCTTTTATTAAACCTTGCGCCAAGGAGTTTGGTAATTAGCAACATAAGGTGTGGTCTGGCGCATGATCCAAAAATCTTACACCCTCTAAAAATTGGTTAAAAATGTGTCAGCTAAATGTAATGTAATGTATAGCCTATAAACGCATCTGCACTCCTCTGTTATTTGAACTCATTGGCAAAGTGAAACTAACTTCACCGTGGTGTCATAGTCAACAATAAAACAGTTATACACATTTAATTACTTTCAATATTGACTGACAATGGGTTACCATTGCCAATAATGTTCGAATGACTGAATAAAAAAAACCTAAGGACATTTATCCTGCAGAGGAGTTGCTGCTTACATCTCGTGCGTCTTAAGCTGTGCTTCATACAGTATGCGCCTCTCGCTATAGACCAGGTTTCCCTTGGTCAGTAACGCAATGTGTTTTAGATAGTGTACGATAAAGATTTTAGATCAAGCGCCAGGACCACACCTTAGATTGTTAATTGCCACACCCCAGAGCGCATTGCGCAAGAGACGGGCATGGCGAAAAACTTTAGTGTACAATAGGAATACATTTTGCGCTGTGATGAGAATACATTAAGCACGCTTTTCATCAAACTGGGGCCCTTAATGTCTAGAAACTTTACACCTATGGCCATCCGTTAATGATCGCCAAAATAGAGCCTCTAATCTGAAATCTTAGTTAGTCCAAACTCTTCTTAAATTAAGTCAAATGATTTTAGGAGAAAGAGCTAGGTAAGTCTCTTTATACTGAAAACATTATTAATTAGATTTTTTGATCTTAATATAAGATTAATAACACTTGGTTAGATTTCACAAGCAGTTTTGCAGTGCAGGAGGCATAAGTATACACACCCCCATGTTAAATTTATAGAGGCAGACATATTTTTATTTTTTTATTTCATGGATCCAGGATACTATGCATCCTGATAATGGTGTTATTTTAGTTAGCCTAATAGCTTGTTTGATTTGCATTGAGAGATGATCTTATGGAAGGTAACCCATGCCAATCTTTTAAAAAATAAAAGTCTGGCTGCCTCTATTATTTACTTACGATACATTATTAATTTACAAAGTAAATTTGTAAGTTTGGATTTTTCCTAATTTTTTTTTAAGGCATTACGATCAATTTCCAAAATATTTTTTATTCCTCTTTTTAGTCAACTTTAGCATGGGTGTGTAAACTTATGAGCACAACTGTATGTAGATATTGCATTCCTGCTAGTCTTTTATAACATTAACAATGTTAAGACTTTTTTTTTCTAACGGCTATAAATTAGTAATTCTCTCGAAAACAAAGACATTTCAAAGTGACCCCAAACTTTTGCACAGTAATATGGCCATTGGTGAGGTGTGATGTGATGGTGATGTGCATGTGTGCGTGAGTGCAAAGACTAGAAATGTTCTGACTGGGGAGTGAGAGAAAGAATATATCGCAGCTCATTCCAAAAGGTCTGTTTGATAAATATAGATTGTCTTAAGTACTACAGCACCTACAGCAATTTTAACATTATTTATCTGTAAACAACTTTCTTGATACAGTCAACAGATAACATCATGGATTGTTGATTACCTGACGGAAAGACCACAGTTTGTACGGATGTGTGTCCGAGAAGGTGGTTAGCAGCACAGGAGCACCGCAGGGGACTGTACTCTCTCCTTTCCTCTTCACATTATACACCTCGGACATTCAGTACAACTCTGCAACCTGTCATCTGCAGAAATACTCTGATGACTCTGCAGTTGTAGGGTGTGTGAAGGATGGGGAGCATACTGAGTGTAGAGAACTGGTGAACAGCTTTGTGGCGTGGTGTGGAAACAACCACCTACTCTTAAATGTGGCCAAGACCAAAGAGATGGTAGTGGACTTTAGGAGGGCTAGGACAAAGTTGAACTCTGTCTCCATCATGGGGGAAGAGGTGGAGGTAGTGGAAAACTACAAATATCTGGGTGTACATCTGGATTACAAACTGGACTGGAAGTGCAACACTGAGGCTGTTTATAGGAAGGGACAGAGCAGACTATAATTCTTGAGGAAGCTTATGTCTTTTAATGTGTGCAGCAGAATGTTGAACATGTTTTACCAGTCTGCTGTTTTTAGAACCCTTTTCTTTGCAGCCAACTGCTGGGGTACCAGTATCAGGGCAAATGACACCAAAAAACTCAACAAGTTGATTAAAAGAGCTGGCTCTGTAATTGGAAGTACACTTGAACCCCTAGAGTTAGTTGTTGAGAGAAGGATGTTGCAAAAGCTCCTTAACATTATGGACATCACCTCACACCTCCACTGAACGAACTACAGGTCAAACAACAGAGTGTTTTCAGCTGGAGGTTGCTCCAACTTCAAGCGTTATAAAAATGCAGTTTACAACCTCTTTAACAGAGACTATATCCAATTGTATTTATTTTTTAAATTGTATGTATGTTTGTGTGTGATATATGTTTATATTATTAATTGCTGCTGTAACACCATAACACAAACTGGTCCCTGATAACTTATGTAAATCACCACACAACATAAATCTGCGGTAACTAACACACAAGAAAAAGAATGTCCACTTACATGACGACAAATGTAAGTAAAATTAATTCATGTACATAATGCTAACTTTTCAAATCTACCCAAGTTGTAGGAATGTTGTCAAGCATAGTAATGTTATACACCATTTCAAAGCTTTGGCTCTTGGGAATCCAAAAATGACAACTTTTTTCATGTACAATCTGTATAGTGCTTTACATTTTAGTATAGTATAGTAGTATAGTATAGTATAGTGTATATATACTTTTTTGATCCCGTGAGGGAAATTTGGTCTCTGCATTTAACCCAATTGGTGAATTAGTGAAACACAAACAGCACACAGTGAGGTGAAGCACACACTAATCCCGGCGCAGTGAGCTGCCTGCTTCAATGGCGGTGCTCGGGGAGCAGTGAGGGGTTAGGTGCCTTGCTCAAGGGCACTTCAGCCGCGGCCCACAGAGTGCTAACCAGTGGGCTACGGCTGCCCCCAAATTTTCAGATTAATTTTATTATGTCTCAATTAAATTTGATCCAAAATGCCCCCCCCTCCGCTTTTGGTGATACCCTGACTTCTGGCTGCAGTGTAGCTGCAGCACAATAAGTAGATGCCTCATATTGGGTACTGAAATATTCACAAGAATCCATAGAAATTGAATCTTCATGTTGTATTATCTAATATTAGTTGTACAGATGTATAGTCTATCTTATACACACTCATTGAACCAACAAAGTAAATGCAAAAATAGAGACTTTTTTGTAATTATTCCATATTTTGTGTAGTCAGTCTATATCAGAACACCTGATATACAATCTAAATAGTCCACAAGAAACCTCAAAGTGTTACCTTTCATTTGAGACCAGGATTATGCTTCTACACAAAGGGGTTCATAGTAAGCATTTGATTGTCAGTATGCATTTTGGATAACAAAAAGTCCTATGGGGAGTATCCATAGGCATTTTACAAAACGCATGGGCATACCTTGGCAAATAATAGTCTAAAGCACTCATATTTTCATTCTATATTGATCAACTTTTGCACACAGCTTCACAAGACCTGGTGCTAGGGCTCAGTTGTGTTTCTAAGGGATATCAAGTGACCTAGAGGGCTGAAATGTGGTCAGTTCAGAGATGCTTGTAATCCGGCAGAAAAAACTATATTCTAGCCTCTGTAGCTCTTTGTCAGTACATCACACAGTTATCTTGACTGCTGCCTACGAAAGCTACAGGTTCTCAGCTTTCTATAGAGGTCCAGCACTTTATGGTTGACCCCAAAAGAGGTGGGAACAATGCCCTTGTAAATAGGCACAGTGCAATTTCAGGCAAAAACGACATTTTTACTGAGAACTATGTAGTTAAAGGTGCTCTGCCACACAAAACAGTTTTTACTTGTATGTTTTGAAATATGTTAGGTCCATGTGTCTTTGTGTTATGTTGTGAATGTGAAAATGAACTGCCACCTCCCCTGTCAGCTCTAGCCACTGAAAATAAATAAGTGGAGAAATCAGGCCAATTACAAAAGCTGTTCAGTCTGATGTGGTATTGACTGACCTCATTACTATTCATGAGCTCGCCCAGTTGAGACAGCGCCCACATAATTTGTCTAGCTCAGTGACAGTTTTCGTATGCAAGGATGGCTGAATGTCAATGGGCTTGTGCGCTATGCATGAATAGAACTTCAACAACGCAGTCCGTAAGGAAAATGCCATTGTCAAATCAAAGAAGTGCTATTTTATACAGATTTAATGCACTCGCTAGCCTAGCAGGTTTTATGCCCATTTGAACAATGCTAGCACTCGCTAGCCAAGCTAACTTCATACTTCAAATTAATTGATAAAAAGCTGTCGCCAAGCTGTCATGCTATGGAAGAAACCAACTAGCTGTTAGCCAGTCAGAGTCAAGCAGCTTAGCTTGTTGAACATTAAAGCAACACCAAAGAACTTTCCCTCTGTCGCATGCACGCTATTTGTTTATCCAGCTCTGGCTTTTGCAAATAACGATGTCCACAGACAAGGTCGAATATTTTGCATGACTTATAAAAGTACGATGTATTGCGACATCAGATGCAAGTCAAATTTGTACTTTCTTATGTCTCATTCCATCGAACTACATATCCGCTACCCGATCTGGATAACTTACATAGTGCGGTTATAGCCGATAGAGGGCCGCGAAGCGATTGCAGAATTGCTGTTCACCGTTACGAGTTGATGAACCACTGAAACCATTTTGGAAACATTATTTTAAGGTTCAAAAAAACTCTTTGGTGTTGCTTTAATGAGAACTGGCACAAATCGAGCTACTTGTGGGCTTTCTATGCCATGCTAGAATGGCTTGAAACAAGGTACCCAAGGCATTTTCCACAAAAAATCTTAGAGTCCATGAACTTCAGACATTACCACAAAGTAATGAAATAGGTGTGGAAGGACACGTTTAAAAGACTTTGGATGCAGTTTAAAAAAGAAAGATGAAATCATACAAAACTACATACAGTACTTTTATTAAAAAGTATACAAATATTTTACATATAGTATGTACATGATAAACAAACATGATCACAACAAAGCTTATGTAGAATATTAATTTGATGTCAACATACAATCACTACATTCAGGAATTCAAGGTTGAATTCTTCTGTCTACATCCAGGGCATTTTTCATAAAATAACTCTTTGGAAGCTCTGTAACTCTGTGAAGTTGCTGTTTATAAAATATGCCACCAAAAGTACCAGAGGACAAGACCATTTAATTCTGTCAGAAAACAACACATACTGTACAGTAGGCCTATGCTGCAACTGACAAAGACATTCGCTGCTCTTCAGAATAGGCTGTGCCATTTATGTGTCATGCTTGTTCTAAAATCAGTTTAATAGGGAGGGAAAGTGAAAACCAGCGCCCCAAGTGGTTGCGTTCCTATCGAAGAGCAGCTCCAATGTTAAGTCCCATAGACCTATTTTTTTTTTAAATACTGTGAAGCCAAATCAGCGATCTTATCCACCAAAAATATTTTTCAGTGTCTATACAGTAATAATCTTCTAACTGTGAAAATGTCAGACCATATTTTGCCTTATTTAAAAAAATCGAAATTGCTCCTTTTGTTTCATAAACGAACTACAAAAAAGCCACGTGACTTTACCCTTCGACGTTACTCACGGTAGCATGGTTTGTTTATTAGCCTGGTTAGCATTGCCACTTAACACTTACTGCCAGCTCTTCATGTGAGTAGAAGCACAACACCAGTTATCCAGACATAAAGGTTATCACCACGCGGTTTACATCACCTTCCGTTATTACAAAAATATGTAAGCCAGTTAAGCAAATTGCTGTATTGATCAGTTAGAGATTAAAGCCCAAACCTGTGACGTCACATGCAACTGTAGTTTGTTATCACCATGTTACGAAAAAAACTCAAAACAATTCAACTGATCCTAAAAAAATAAGGTATGACCACTTGAAGCAATAGAGGTGACCCCAGTGCCTAACATATGGAAGGCATTAAATTAAGATCCCAATGTGCACCGAGATATATTTTTTCTAAAAAAAAATCCCATCCCCTCCGCTAAACTCTAGGAACGCAACCACTAGATGGCGATGAGATTACTTACCCTCCCTATCGACTCAAGTGGCTTATTCACCCCTTGCAGACACGTGACTTAAGTCACGTGACGGCTCCATGCTGTCTTAAGTTAAAGAATTGAAAGAAATAGGAAATTAAAAAAAACTTGAACGGTATTATCTGTTTACATTCAGATCTTGCCAAAGACTTTGCCTAAGTGCTATCTGCCTTCCTGTTCAGAGTCTATGTTTGCTATAGCAACCGCTGCTGTGCTTCGTACACTGAGGAGATGAGCATGCAATTGTGGTTGAAATACTCCCGAAACACAAAGAAAACAAACCAAAATATATCTATGCAAGAACATGGGATGTTGTTGTATTCCAAACAATAAGCAAACAGTCGTGGAAGGGCATTACTACGGTTAAATCTCACTGTGCGATATGTCCCATTACAACCCATTGATTTGATTCGTGTTCTTGCCGTCCACTAGGCTATTTTGCTGTGGCGCGAACAAAACGTGACGTCACTTGCAAGGGGTGAATTACTTTTCTTTAATGGTTACTACATCTGGCAAGATTTCATAAAATAAAGGCACAGCAATGAGAAATGTAATGATTTATTAATAGATAATCATTCTTCCACATTCTTGATTAATAGATAATCATTCTTCCGCCAAAAAATATATCAGAATGGTTGCCAAGTAACAATGAGACGTAGCAACTCTAACTTTTGTATCAAGTTGTGGTAGCACAGTAATACAGAACGAAATGCCATCAAGGTGTACTGTATGTTTTTTGTGTAAAACGGCATCAAACCCGATTCAGCCAATCATAATCAAGGACCGGAACTATCCGTTCTAGAATCCTGAGTTCTACAATGCCATGACTCAGAGCTTACTGGAACGAGGACCATGCGCTGACAAAGTGGTGCTCGGCCAACAACCTAATTCTAAACCAAAACCAAAGAAATCATACTGGACTTAAGGACAAACAGAGCTGACCACACCCCACTACATTAATGGTGTCTGTGTAGATAGGGTAAAAACCTTCAAGTTTCTTGGCACCTACATCTCTGTGGACCTCTCCTAGGGGCTACTTTATAAAGGCTGTTACACATAAAGGTTATCAGACATGTGAATCAGCAACATCTAATGGTGAAATCACAAAAGAAAGTAGACATGTGACCACGCACATCCCTTTTCACCGTGCTGGATCAGAGAAATAACTCCAAAAGTAAAACAAGAGAGAGTGATCTACACACCAAGGGAGTTGGTGTGCGGATTACTCTCTCTTATTTTACTTTTGAAATCACAAAATAAAGCTCAGAGGGCATAAAAAAGGGCTCAATACTTCAGCATATTATTATGTTACTACTGTACCTTTGTGATCACTATCATTAATTCATATCGCAGGCTATGAGGTTTGTAGCCAAGGCTGCAGCCAAATAGGTCTACACTAAACTGCAAACATTTTCAGTAAATCATGTTTAGTAAGATATTGATAGTTTCTTAATAAGATATTAATTTAGCCTAAATCATGCCTTTCCCCACAGTGCAATCTACTAGGCTACTTGAGCTGACTGCTAGCCTAAATAATATTAATGTTTACAGTGTAGCCTGATGCGAAATTCATTAAAATTAATGCCATTTTTTTATGTTGACTTCTGCTGACATTGACACCCACAGAAGTGTAAGGAGATATTGCTTTTGTGAACAAAATAAGCGCCTATAATAGGAAGCCATAAAACCTTTTCTCTAAGTCTCCTAGAAGATTTATTCTATTAAAACGCACACCACTGAACATCGCTACACTCACCTTACGTCTTTTCTCTCATTTAAGCCACAGATTAATAGACCGCAAGGTATTCTGAGACAACCAGAAACCCAGCTGATAAGAAATAATGCCCCACGCATTATTAGCCATATGGTATATGTTTCAGTACAAATATTAATAATTTGCACCTTATGGTGCGCTGTATATGATGAGCCCAAACACATGGCAAAGTGGATACGGTTATTAAGTACCTACCTGTACTTATTTCACATGGGTACACTTGTCAATGTCATATCACTGTCTGCCAATTTTGACTTCCTTCTCCAGATTGATGTGACGTCTCCATCATTTCAACAATAGCCAATAAAATGTTTGGTATTAATGTTAGCTTAATCATGAATCGTTTCGCATTGACCTTTTATGGAATATTGTGGGACGACAATGGGCGGAGTATGGCGCTCGTGCACGCACGCACAATTCAGCGCAGGTTGGTATTTATAAGCAGCCATCTGCGTAAAGTTGTGCGCCCAGCAGCGACTCAGGAAGAACACACTAGACAGCAAGCTGCTGGAGACCTTCTATAGAGCTTGCATTGGGAACGTGCTGACTTCTTGGTGTGGTTTACCAGCTGCACTGAAGCAGATAGAAATAGGTCAGGGTTAGGGTAAAGACTGTGCAGAAACTTGTCAGCTGCCCCTCCCCACCCTGGTTGACATCTACAACTCTTGCTGTTTCAGCAGAGCAAGAAACATCACAGACATTTCACACCCATGCCACCATATGTTTAACCCATTGCCCTCTGGAAGGTGCTACAGATGCATCAAATCCAGAACCAATAGACTCAGAGACAGCTTCATCCCCAGGGCCATAACCATGTCAAACTCAAACAAAGACTAATCTCCTCCCCAATGCCAGAGCACTTTCTCTCATCATTCTGATAACCTGTCTCTTGTTTTAACACCCACCTATTTATTCTGTTTTTACATACATCTGTGATGTAAAACAAGATCTCCGGTTTGGTTGAATCCATTTTTGTTGGGGTTTTTGCTTACCCTAACACGGGATGACCCTAAGGAAAAAGATGTTGGAGTTAAAAATGGCCGGATTTCCCTTTTAAGCACTTAAGCCTCCATTCAGGTTAATGTGGTGCGTTAAAGTGGTATGTCAGCTTCAAGCTTTGTTGTATGTCTCCTCATGTTGCATATGCACTTTACATCACAGAGCTTTTAATGTCATTGGACTTGTTCTGTAAATTCTGATTCTGATTCTGCTTCAGATTCATTTGGCTTCTCCAGGTCCTCCACCAGCAGTGGGTCTAACTTCTTCAGGGTCTGGTAGAAAATCTCCTGGGCTTTGCCTCCTCTATTCTGAAGCATGGTGAGCAGAACGTGGTTCTTTTCCTGACGGGTGGGTTTGCTGTTCAACAGTTCCCTCTCTTCACCAGTAAGGGCCTTCCTTTTTTCGAGCTGGGTCAGGAGGTTACCCAGGATCGTCAGTCGGCGCTCAAGGTCTGCCTTGTGTTTTTGGAGAAACTTCTGACCGAGTGGTGTGTAAGAGCTTGACGGGTTGGAGTCTGGTAAATCAACAAGGAGAATGAAAAGGATAGAAAGAAGGGGTAAATTTGTGGTTGTGAATGACTCCCCACCTCCATCCTGATTTTCACAATTATTATTCCTAAGGAAACGTCATTGTAGCTTGAAGAAAAAAGTACTTACCACTCTGGTTTCTTTCTGTCTGCAATGCTAAAAGAGAAGAACAAATTATACCTTGCTTTGTGCTTGATTGAGTTCTAGTGCATCCATAGGACAAATACAAACTACAGTTAACAGTATCTGGTGGAAATGAAACTGGACATTGTGTCAATCAATGATGATAGCTTACAGTTTCCCGTATATTAGCTACATTGTGTATAAACTGCAGGACAGTGTTTTATGCAGTTTTAAAAAACAAAAGCATCTATTTATCTGTACCTGTAACCTTAACCTGTACACTTACAGGTAATCTAGGTGTATTCATCGCCTGCATATGCACATATGTTGATACTCAGAAAAGGCTTTGTTCAACTGTGCTGTGGGAATAATTTTCCTAAAGAAAGATGTAACGTATACTTACAGGTACTTGTACAATAGCATACCTGCTAGCTTTACAGTACGCTGCCATACAGGCTCTTCCTTGTCATTTTCTTTCAGAACCATCATAACCTTGACGCATTCACATAACTCAACCTGAAATGTTGGGATATAGTTCTTGTTGTAGTCATAGTCAACAAACGTGGCTGTCTGTTGGCAAAAACAAAAACAACAACAAAAATATAACTCATTTGCTTAGGAAAGCTACAATTATAATCATTCACTACTTGAAATATTTACTTCAGGATCTATAACATGTTTTGGATCACATGTTAGGCAGTATTTCTCTTCAGGAACAAGTACGCAGTTTGATGTTGTCTCCACATATTTTTCTTTCTCTGGTTCAATCCTCTCCCTCCTTTTCTCTGTTACCTGTTTACCATACATATTACCACACATTAAAATATAGATTTTTAAATCACAATTAGTTTAAAACACAGTTCTTAAAGGGCAGTGCTGTACCTACCTCAGAAATATCAACATTCTTTGGCAACAGCAGAACATTCAGTGTAGACTGCTGCAGGAATAGCAACACAAGTCCATGGATCGGGGTGTATTCCTTCTTTATCAAGCCATATTCAGAGCATCCACTGATATTTAGAACCACGTGAATGTCTGTTATCTCGTGAGGATCAAGCATTTCAGATTTTGTTGAGTCACTGATGTGAATTACTGACAAGCATCCTTTCCCTGATGCAAAAGTATTAGTGTAAGGCACGTTATGTGATGTACAGTATTTCAAGATCAACATATTACATTTTGTCTCAAAATCTTTGTTCTAAGTAAACAAATACCGGAGTCTGTGGCAACATTATCCATATCTAAAAATGTTTGTTTTTGCAAATTACAGACATTGTTGTTCAGATTAACGGAATAAATGTGATCATTTCGACCACATTTAGTACTTACCAGAAAACAACTCGCAGTGTGGGAAGTGTAACTGTGACAGAGTGCCTTGTGGGCATTTGATATTAAACAGGGGTCCTGCTGGTACATAACCATCGACTAGCTGTACACAGTTCCATGGCTCTGTTCGGTACTGAACTTCACCCGCCGTCTCCATCTTGAACACCAATCCTGTGTACCAGCACTGAAACAGACCCTCTGAGGAGCAAGTGAACCTGGAGAGGAAAGCCATCCAGCAGTGCTCATTGAACATTTAAGTACTTCATGAAACTGGACCCCATTTTATTTACTGTAAACTGTACCTCCAACTATACAAGATGATTGAGATGTATTTTGAATTATGATTATATCATTTCTAGATTAATCTTCACATTTTACAACCATGCACAAAATAATATTTGTAACATAATTTTCTTTTAGAAGGATAACTCAACCTGTATGATCTCCTCTCATTGTATGGACAGCATTCTGGTGTGAATACCTGAATCAAGATTTTTGGTAAAACATTAAGATTAAATATACAAACATATGTGAATTATTCATCACATGGGTTGTGAAAGACTATAAAATGATTACCTCTGGTACAGCACAACTGTCACTAATGTTCTCAAATTCTTTTTCAGCAGAGACTCCTCCAAAAGACACTCTAAAGGGAATGTATTACAATCTGGGTGTAACTTAATTTGTCATCATGAACAATGGCCACATTACTTGGACATGATTGTGGATAGATGCAGAATAGTCAATGAGATTATACCTGTCTTTGCGCTGGATTTACCATCATCTTCATCATTGTTTCATCATCCCCACCACCACCATCTTCATCACAGTCATTAGTCTTGATTTTGAATGGACTATCACTCTCTTGAGGTTCAAGACACTGACTTTCTTCTTCAGATGATAAAAACACCTCTGCCAAATAATGTATTCCAGTATGAGTGCAGCTCAACTGATGATGTACTGTACAGTGATTACTGGGGCATAACTGTGGACAAATGCTTTGATGAGATTATACCTTCCTTTATACTGGATGTATCCTCTTGAGTAGGAGGAGCAAAACTGGATTCACCAGCAAATCCAGCGTGACTGGATTCACCATCATCATCATCATCATCATCCTTTATACATTCCTTTAAACTGGATGTATCATCAACATCATAATGTTTTCTTGAGGTTGAAAAGTCTAGGTGATCTCATCACTGTCTTGAGATACACAACGACTGGACAAAGGTGCCAAAGTAATAATAAATAATCATGAACACACTTCAACAATTGATTTCATATCAAATAAAGCAAAACAAAAACAACTTGTCAAAGAAATGTGTCCATATGGAAAGTGGTCATTGAAGCCAGGAGGATGCAAATATTCTTGTTGGTGATGTATGTTGGGTCTGGGTATGTTGGGTTGAGTCAGTCAGGTGGAAGACAATGTTCTTATTTGGGTAATTTTGCTTTTTTTTAGTAGGGCTGTCAAATGATATTTTTTTTCTTAATTGTGATTAATCGCTGAATTTCTATAGTTAATCGCAATTAATCATATATTTTATTACAATTAAAATTCTATTATTTTGCATTTCAGAGCCTCCCAGAAGTCCATATTAACAATGTAAAGCAGTTAATTGCAGTGTATATTGATTGGGAATCAAATGAATGCAAAGAAAGTCTTTCCAAAATATAGCTGAATAAACTGAAATAAATGCACAACATAGGACACATGATAAAGGGCATAACAAACTAAAATACTCCATATGTTCATTATATTTGAGTTCAGTGGAGTATTGAGAAATATGCAAGTGCATGTGCAAAATGTAGCCCAGGGGCTGTATTCACAAATAATTTTAAGGCTAAAAGTAGCTCCTAAGTGGCGAATTTAGGAGCAACTCCTAAAAATAATGGGCGTGTCACTCCTAACTTTAGGACTCCTAATTGTTTTCATTAAAAGTAATTCACGAAGCATTTTAGACCTAAAAGTAGCACCTAAGTCTGGGACAGCTTAAAAGAAGTCGAGAGGACTCCTAACTTACTAAGACCTATTCACAAACAGCTTTTTGTGGCATTTCACGTTGCGATGTTTTGAAATGCGTCGCCTATGCGGCAACAGGAGCTTCGAGGGAACAATTTTGCATTCATAAAAGGGATGCAATAACGCCACCAACAACAACCAAAACTACTCATTGTTAACATGTAAATTAAATGTAACGTTTCATTGTGAATCAAATTAAAATGGTCTCCTCTTTGCAAACGTACATGTAGGCATAGCCTATGGTGACAGATTAATTTAATAATGTTGCAAAGATACTGCTCAATCCGTAGGCCTATGTTTCATTAGGCTTTATTACAGACCCTCAAACATGGAAGATCAACTATGCATTTGAAAGACAGTGTGGTGGCCAATTATACCTGGGTGATTTCTTAATAGGTGAGCTATAGTGGTAGGGTGAAGAATATTCAAGCACAGGGAATATGGGCTCCAATGAGGATGGATATGATTCCTGAGTGGGTTCGGACCTATGGGAATGAGAAGATGAAGAAATACACAAGTTGGCCTCACAATAAAAGCCTACAAAACGGCAAAACTTTCTCTAGGGTAGCCGGCAATATAGGCTATAGTTGTAGTATAATCCAGCTGGGTGATATTTTATGACTGCGGGAGAGTCCTACACTGTATGAATCAAAGGGGAAAAGAAGTTCTATGCAAGTGCAACAACTTTCATTCGTTCCTGCAAAAGCCACTGCCTAAGAGATTATTAGAGATTAAATTTTAGAGATTAAATCTCTAACTATTAGAGATTTAACATAACTCATTGCATTGACCTTGTGTGCATTAAAATAGCAGAGTTTTCAATTGACAGTTATATACAACAATGTACAGTGTCCATTAAAAAATATGACAGATTTAAATGTATTGTATCCCTACACTTAGTGTGGGATTTCAATGCTTGGTGTTTGGTGATGGTTTGGATGTCTGGGGTGGCAGCATGTACTGTCAGAACATTCCTGTCTTCACTATCCAGACAATCACTCTATTTAGTCTTCTTTTACATTCTATAGGTCCCTTCAGGGCGGAACAAGACCGGTTCGCCCTGTTGGGACCTATTTCCCGATAATGACCGGCGTTCTATACATTATCCCTTACTTGTAGCCTACTTCAAAATTAACTTATTTAAAGGTACTTCCATCCACCCTCCAACACAATGTCCTTTTTGCTCACAAAAGCAAAATTTGTAAGTACTCAGTGCTATTTCAGTATCTCATTTCATTCCCATCTCAATCCGCTGACTTACTTGAGAACCTCCAGTTTACACTTTGGATCTTCCACTCTTTTTGTAAGCAGCTTCACTTCTGACTCCTCCAGAAAATTGTTGCTCACATCCAGCTCTCTTAGACGGGAATGGTCAGAACCCAGTGCTGAGTTCAAATTCAAACAGCTTGTGTTTCTGAGTTTGCATTGGGAGAGCCTTCATTCAAAACAGAAGAAAATACAATACCATCATGTGTATTAGGGGCACCTTGACATATTTATAGGATAGCACCTAAGTATCATCTTACAGTTCACTATCATCCATTGCTTGATGATCTTGTTTCATGCGCTGTTAAACATAATAGCTTTCCTCACTTAAAATGTTTAGTAAGCATAACTCAGTTTTTGTCTTTAGGCCAAATGGTAGAGAGTGTAAGTGCACTACACTAAGTAAGCATTTGTTTGCACAACTTCCAATTCATTTTCCAGATTAGTCTGTAAATCCAAGGGCAATGCATTTTTGCATGCTTTTTAAAAGTAAGGTTAACAAACAAACTTTATAGTGTAGCATAAACTTAAACAATTCAAGTATAGTTTACTTGATTGTTTAATTTTCCACCTCAAAATTAAGTGATACTCATTTTAGGCAAGTAATCTGAAAAGACAAAATCAGCAAAATTAAGACAAAAACTGAGTTATATTAACTAAACACCTTGCAGGTGTTCATTTTAGAATTCATTGTGACCTCATATTCATGTGTTTGAGATAAAATATAGTAAACAGTCGGAGAAAAGAATTCCTATAACAACTACTGACACATATAACCCAGTGAGTTGTACTGTATAATGATGCAATTGGTGCTTTAATTTCGGAACAGTTTTACACTTCTGTGTCAAAAACATAAAGTTTATGTTTGAAGAATTCATTACTTAGGGGTGCTAAATTACTTAGGGGTGCTATCCTGTTGACATCCACTACAAAAATATTCTACTAGTTATGATTTGTTCGCACAAAGTAAGCAAAACCAAGCATTACCTCAGGATTTCTAGTTTACAGTTTGGACTTTTGAGTCCAGAGCACAGCTGTTCAACCCCAGAGGTCCCCAGGTTATTTCCACTCATGTCCAGCTCTCTCAGAGCACTGTGTGGATGCTGGAGAGCTGAGGCCACCATTACACAGGAATCCTCAGAGAGGTCACAGTTTGATATTCTGAAAGCAAACAGAGGATTGCATTTGTGAGGGTGCACTATCAGAGGTAATTACAGACATGAACTGCAGCTAGAGCATCAATCATAGCAAATATTTTTCTGCCAGGTGATTTCCACTCATGTCCACCATGTCCAAAAAAGTTGGGTCAGGGGCATGTTTTCCACTGCCTTCCCCTCGTCATTTAACAACATTCTGTAAATGTTTGGGAACTGAAAAGACCAGTTGCTAATTTTTTGAGAATGAAATGGATTTCCCATTGTTGCCTGATATAGGGTTTCATTTGCTCAACAATCTAGGGTCTTCTTAATCATATTTTCTCTTATATTTGCTTTTTTAGTCTTTATCATTACACAACTTTTCCAACCTTTAGTTGCACCTGCCCATATTGGTGACAATTGCTCACAATTAAATTGTCAAATTGTCCATTTTCAACATTTGATTTGTGTCTACAGTATGTCCTTTTCATAGCTAAATATGGATTTACAAGATTTGCAGATAATCACATTCTGTTTTTAATTTGCGTTTTATGTCCCAATGTTTTAGAATCGGGATGGCCTGATGCAATTACATGACTATAAACATGGTGGTAGAAGGATAATAGGATAATGTTGCGCTCAGATGAGGAGTTTCTTTCAGTCTTTCAGAGTGTGAACCCCTCCACCTTCATGACTATAAACATGGCCGTCAAAGTATATCAAAAAGTCATTCCCTTAAAATAAAAATGAATATAGAATGCGACACTCACTGGGCCTTTCTACAGCAGCTCACAAACATGCTTAGTACTGTTTTGGCGTTCTGAAGGGTGACACTTCTGTAGGTTAAATTCACCCAGAATCCCTCCTGACATCTGAATTAAGGTGCTAATCTCTGACCAATGAGAGAGTGAAAATTCTCTCTGTGATCTCATGAGGCTTTCAATGTCTTCAATCACACTGGGATCTCGCATTTCAATCTGACAGTGGAGAAGATCAATACATCTGTCCATAGAGACATCTGCCTGTTTACCCAAATCTTTTATGTATTTCAGTGTGCTTTCAGTTGTCCCTGAGCTGTTGCAAGTATCTGTCAATAGACTTTGCAAAAGCATCTGACTGGACTCCAGAGACATTCCATGGAGAAAACGCAGAAAGTATTGGTGTCCATTCTTCCTCTCCAACATTTTATTCACAGCACTTCTCAGCAGAGTATCCAGGGAAACATCTTCAGGCTGTATGCTGAACTTGCCCTCCAATAAATGCTTTAGGACGTCCATGTTTTTGTTGTTGTAGGCATAA
>NC_063195.1:16024600-16049600 GCF_017589495.1 Alosa alosa
TAGGCCTACCATTATTTGACTTGTGTCATTATTTCACACCAGGTCCCAGCATTTAGAAAACCGACACAGATGCTGCGTGTCCGTCGGTGTTTTTTTCCGAAGTTAAGGTACATTGCCTGCCACCGCCATCAAGTCTGCAATGGTGACGAGTTAGACGGTAAGTAGGCCTACCCTAGCCATCGGCTTAAAAGTTATTTTGGCAAACTTTCACTACAGCATGGTAGCCTATGGTAGACCTACGTGTAGCCTAATGTAGCCTACCTAATACAGATCATTCGCATGAATGGTAGGCTAAAGGCCCATTCACACCAAGAACGATAACGATAACTATAACCATAACGATAAAAGCGTTCACACTGAACAACGATAAACAAAGTCTCTCATTGTGTTAATAAATGTGAGGGCTAAAATTCGATGGGTTCTGATTGGCTATTAGCATTTTATCATTGCGAAAATCGCTCTGAAAGTGATCCCCAACGATATTGTTCTTCATGTCGTTATCGTTATAGTTTATGTGTGAACGTCGTCATTCATATTAACGAGAACGATATTTATTTATAGTTATCGTTTTTGGTGTGAATGGGCCTTTATAGTTATCGTTTTTGGTGTGTCAACACTCAACGTGTCAGGTTAGGCTACCTCCTACCTCGGTGTAGGACAGGGGTGGGCAAACTGCCGGATCCGGCCCGACAAACACTTTCATCCGGCCCGCCGAGCATTTCATTTAGTTATCAGGCTGCTCGCTATTTTTTTCCTGCGATAGAGACGACGTTGGTTAGCTCTACTGCAAACTGCTTTTCACTCTCCTTAGATAACGTTTACAATGTCAATGTCAAAACATCATGTTAAATAGAGATAACATCATGTTAAACTAAGTTAACTCTTAGTTATCTCCTTTGCAGCAGATCTAACGTGAGCATTATGCAATCCATTTAATTGGGAACACGTCTGCACTCACGAGAGGGAGAGAGAGCGCAGGTTCCAGCTGGCTTGTGATTGTTGATAATTGATATCTGCTTCTTATAAGAAAGTTTTAAAAGGAAATCATGAAGGCAACAGTAGTTCCCACTACTGACCATTTAAAAACTGTGAGAGGGCCCAGCCGTATAGGTACAGCACTAGCCATAGCGGAGCAGGCAGAAGATCATTGAGAAACTAGAAAAGCATTTCCTGAAGGAAATACAGTGCATGAAAATGCAAAAAATATGATGTCAAATATCATACAGAGTAAAAACAAACTATATTGGTTGCTAGGTAGATGAGGTTTAATATAGTTGGAATGACTCAACAGTTAAATAGGTGGATAGTTTATATAGGTAAATAATTTACTTGGTAGATAAGGTTTAATATAGTTGGAATGATTGAACGGTTAAATAAGTGGATAGTTTAAATGGTTAAATTATTTAGGTAGATAGTTGACGATAACTGACACTTGGAATGGCTCTAATGTTTGCTAGCAGTTATGCTAACTATATTAACAAAGATAATAATGTTAACCAAGTTACTATGCTAACTAGCATGCTAACAATGTTAAAATGCTAAGTATGCTAACCATGTTACTTAGCTGACTTAGCTAATCATTTTAAGCAGTTTTGCTAAAAATGCTAACTAGCATGTTAACATGTTAGCATGCTAACTATGCTAACCATGATACTTAGCTAATCATTTTAAGCAGTTTTGCTAAAAATGCTAACTAGCATGCTAGCATGCTAACTATGCTAACCATGTGACTTAGCTAATCATTTTTAGCAGTTTTCCTAAAAATTCTAACTAGCATGCTAACTATGCTAACCAAGTTACTTAGCTAACTTAGCTAATCATTTTTAGCAGTTTTGTTAAAAATGCTAACTAGCATGCTAACATGCTAGCATGCTAACTATGTTAACCATGTGACTTAGCTAACTAGCTACAGTGGGTAGGAGTCATAGTTGATGACAAGTAACAGTTACAATGGCTGAACAGTTAAAAAGTTCAGTAGTTTAAAGGGTTAAATTGTTTAACAGTGAAATATTGTAGTGAGGACTTTTATTTTGAAACAGTTTTTGGCAGAGGAAGCAGTTGAACAGGATGTGTAGTCTTAATAGGGCCAGTTTGTATGCTTAAAGCCTGAGACTGGCAGTTGGTCCAGGTGGCCCGAACACCTGCCATAGGACTTTAATTGCTTAACGGCTCTATTGTGATGTCATCAGCCCATGTTAAGTCTATGGGGAAATTTTGACTAGCTTTTAATTAATAGTTTAAAAAGTATAAAAGTTACAAAGTTTAAAAATACAAAGCCCACATGTCCTAAGTAAGACCTACGTAACATAGTTTGAATGAAGTTTCTACGTTAAACGGTTTAAGCTGCATTAACTGCGTTAGAAGAAGAAGAATAAGAAGAAGCCTAGGAAGAACAGTACAGTGCATTTTCATGCACTGTAAAAAGCCTTGGAATAACAGTACAGTGCATTTTCATGCACTGTAATAAACGTGAATTAAAGTGACTGTCTTAAAGCGACAGTGCACAATTTATACATTTGTTAAACAGCATAAAATTAGCAGTATTTTTAAGCAATTAATATTTTAAAACAAATACTTTTCATACTAAATTATAGGCTATAAAAAATGTATTTTTTTATACGTGTGGCGTGGGGGGGTTGTTGTGCCAATTTTCGAAACCCAATGTGGCCCTTGAGCCAAAAAGTTTGCCCACCCCTGGTGTAGGAGGTAGGCTACATTTTCAAACTTAAATAAAGATCTAAGTAAAAAAACTATTTTAAAGCAGAATAGAAACATAAGAAACACGAGAAAGATCACCACGGGGACAAGCACGGCACACACACATCCAAATATGTTCAGACAAATCTATGACACGTCCACAGAGAAAAGGTGCAGATATTCCTCTTTGCTTGCCGAAAAAATAACCAGCGTTCCAGGAGTTCCTCCAGATCCAGTCCGTTCGGTCTGTATTGTTCTCCATCCAAAAAGTGTCCAATCAAAAAAACACACATGTGCGCGCACACACACACACACACACACAGAGATTTGAGCTGCAGAGTTCCCCCTTGCCTGCGTGACGTCAGAGATGGTGCGGGCAGAGAGCAAAGGGACAGAGGGACAGAAGAGAGGACAGAGGCCAAGGGAAGGGAGAGAGGATGGGAGAGAATGTGACAGCGACAGGGAGACATACAAAGTAGCGCTGGGGATGGTGTATCTCTGTGTGTGTGTGTGTGTCTGGGTTATTTGTATCTTTTTATATGTGTGTGTGTGTGTCTCTGTGTGTTACTGTGTGTCAGTGTGAGAGGGAGAGAGCGATGAGAGAATAAAATCTGATCTGAAGAGAGTGAGAGAAACACCAGCGGGGTAAAAGGAACCAGAGTTCTTGCTAGTCAGCACCCCTGGACTCACACAGAGTTCTCACTTAGCGCTCCATGCTAGTCAGCACCCCTGGACTCACACAGAGTTCTCACTTAGCGCTCCATGCTAGTCAGCACCCCTGGACTCACACAGAGTTCTCACTTAGAGCTACATTACATGCTAGCCAGCTCCCCACTCTCACACAGAGTTCTCACTTAGAGCTCCATGCTAGTGAGCACCCCTGGACTCACACAGAGTTCTCACTTAGTGCTCAACGCTAGTTAGCCTGCTCCCCACTCTCACACAGAGTTCTCACTTAGAGCTCCATGCTAGTGAGCACCCCTGGACTCACACAGAGTTCTCACTTAGCGCTCCATGCTAGTCAGCACCCCTGGACTCACACAGAGTTCTCACTTAGCGCTCCATGCTAGTGAGCACCCCTGGACTCACACAGAGTTCTCACTTAGTGCTCAACGCTAGTTAGCCTGCTCCCCACTCTCACACAGAGTTCTCACTTCACACTCCGCGTTAGCTAGCCAGCTCCGCTAGCACTCACAGTGTTCTCACTTAGCTCTGGGCACTAGCCCTCTCTCCAGCACTCACATACTGTAGCAGCTGCAGGGGGAATTGCTAGCTACTGGAGCGTGATCAGCTCGCCAACGGTCGATCAGGCACACGTACACACACACACACACATACAAATGTAGGCTACTCATACCCTCTCTCTCGCTCACACACACGCACACACACACACAAATGTACTCATACTCTCTCTCTCACACACACACACACACATGAATGCACCTACACACACACACACACACAAATGCACTTAAACATTACACACACACACACACACACACACACACACACACAAAGAGTCCATTTCAAACAAGCAAAGGGTGTGTTCCAAACGGGAGACAGCTGCCTACTGCCTCCCTCCCTACATAAAGAACTGTCTCACTAGACATGACTTTGGATTAAATGCATCTTTTAAAAATGAGCGTAGCACTCTAGAATCTTTGGTTAACACTACGGTATGACGTTAGCAAAGGCCTGACGTTAAACTAAATTAGCTTACGTAAGCTAGCAGGCTAACGGTATAAATTAGTTTTACGGCCTGCAGATATATCAGACCAGACGCTATTAATGGTTACAACAATGGCATAATCAGATAGTAAATTGTTTATTTCTAATCTGTAATCTGCAAATCTAAGCAAAATAAGATCACACAAATGACATTTTAAACAGATTCAGCAGCCATTACCGATGTCATCCGCCATGTTTGTTTACCTTTCACAGCTGTTTCAGACGTTGCCGCAAGGGATTATGGGTAGGAGGCAGCATGAAGTGTGCATCGATGCTGCCTTCAAAAATGACCGTTATTTGGGAATTCTAAGATATCTTAAAAGGCAGCAGAATTTGTTTTTTCGGTTTCGAACCGCACTTGCTGCCTTGCTCCCCAGTTAGATATCTTAAAAGGCAGCAACTTTACCCGTTTCGAACACACCCAAAGTGTTTCATGAGAGCAAAAGTGTTTCACGGCAGCTAGAAAAGGAGAAGAGAGCAAAAAGCAAAAAATATGAGCCGCTGCCTCAGTTAAGAGTCTGGGTAGTCCAGGCTTGTGATAGAGTGGCAACAGGTAGTGTGTGTGTGTGTGTGTGTGTGATGTATGTGTGTGTGTGTGAGCACCGTGCTTAGTTCTATTAGTTCTACCGTGCTTACATTAGTTCTACTTTGGACAGACATCAAGAACCTTGATCAGTGAGAAACAGGAGTAACCAGCACTTACTTTCCTCTTAGTTTGCTGTGCAAACAGTTCAGGGTCTCCGATGGTCAATAATGCGCGCTGTCTGTGTTTTGACAGGCGCAGTGTGAGGCTACAGTGCAAGGCTTGGATTTAAAGATAGAAACAATGTCATCATAGCTTTCTAGGATAATCTATAGTTGATTTGGCAGGTTAGAATGATAAGAACAGACGAAGTGAGGGTAAGCGTGAAAGGCCTGTGCCTGGCTGACAATTGAGTGTCCCAGGCAATAATCCTGACTCTATTAGCCTAGGCCTACAAAAGAAATCTGGCTAATCACATGTGTGAGGTATTCATTAGTTTCATCAGGTCCCTTGCCACAGGTGTTTAAAGTTCAGCACCTAGTTTATGAATGCAGACTGCATGGTGTTTGTATACACCTGTGGAAAGGGACCTGAGTAGTGTAATGATGAAGACAACAAAATGAGGAATATTTCACAGCTTCGGCACCATGACAGGATACTATGCTATATGAATGCTATTCTTTTGACTTTTAGTTTTGTTGCTACTGTGCATTAAGGACAGGCCGATTAGGAATACTGTCCATCTTTGGTGGTTGGCTTAGAAACATTTTCAGCACATTTAAAAAATATTGCGATAATGCGGATAACCTGAATATTTTGGTCACTATGATTGTGATGTTAAATCATACAATTACATATCTACCCTCTACTAACATTAATGAGCTGGAAACTAACTTTGCAGTTGTCGGCTCATAAACGGATAGTATTAAACCCACAATACTGACTGAATTTGTTTGTACTGTAGGCCTACTACGTGTGTGGTTCACCTACATTGTGATTCGCCTACATTTAGCCATGACCGAAGAGATCCATTAGGTGCTATATTCTGTAAGGGAAACCAATGACTGCAAACCCCAAAGGATTTTTCTGGTAGATTACAACCAGGAAGTCTGCATAGAGGCCAAGAGACAGCCCTGGCTCCACTCCTATATAGGCCACTTACTGTCTCTTTCTCAGCGTGCTGCTGATCCACTTCAGGGCAAGTAATGTTTCAACCTCACTGAAATATCATTATTCATGTAGATGTTAAATGTTAGCATCTGTGGAAGGATAAAAAATGTTTCATGGCAAATTGGTCATTGACAGTAGCAGAGTGATGATCAAGAGAATCAGGAGAACTTCCAGTCGGCCGCTAAAGTTTTGCGGGCAGACTATAAGGGCATGATATTTCACTGTTTATAAATTCTTTGGATCATAGGCCTCTCTCTCCAGGCCCACTCGCAACATGTTTTATTTAACCCTTAGATTTCCCCCCTTAAATAGGAATCAGGCCAAATAGGCTCATACACCCATCAATCTGTCACTGGAGTTAAAATCACTCTACCCCTGGTCACTGTCATCTATATCTATAGGCCTACTTCCGATGTTTTATGTGTGTTGAAATGGACATCTGACAAATGTAGTTTTTCGCCATTTAAGTTTAAACATTTGTACACAATGTTTGTAGTGATTTGCATTGTCCCTTGTGTTGAGTAAGACTGGTTAAGTAAATTGCAACATCATAACATCATAATTTCATTGATTTGCATCATGTGCAACTAGTCTGCCATTCAGAAAAACAAGGAGTAACTTTTGCTGTTGAATGGTAAGCCTATGCAATCAACAATATATCATGGTCACAAAAATACCATGACATAGAAGTGCTGATTTAAGATGATGTAAAAATCATGGTTTATGCTTAATATAACTCTGAAGGCATGTATAAGTATACTTAATTTAGAATAATATGTATAATATATATGGGGCAGCCGTGGGCTACTGGTTAGCGCTTCAGACTTGTAACCGGAGGGTTGCCAGTTCAAACCCCGACCAGTAGGCGCGGCTGAAGTGCCCTTGAGCAAGGCACCTAACCCCTCACTGCTCCCCGAGCACCGCTGTTGTTGCAGGCAGCTCACTGCCCCGGGATTAGTGTGTGCTTCACCTCACTGTGTGTTCACTGTGTGCTGAGTGTGTTTCACTAATTCATGGATTGGGATAAATGCAGAGACCAAATTTCCCTCACGGGATCAAAAGAGTATATATACTTATACTTACTTATACTTATAATAATAATAATACATAAATACAATAATAATAATTACTTACATCATGCACAATATTTTTGTATTTATTTTATTTCTATCAATGAAATGCCTACAGCTTTGGGGAGCTAAATCTGGGAAAATGAGTGTCCCAATGGAAGAAAGGAGTCTACATACAGAGACTACAGATGAGGCCTGTACTTCCTCTGTTAAAGCCCCCCAAAAGAGGAAAGGACTACTTGAAGTAACTGAAAGGTAAGAATTCTGTTTTGATCAAACACATTGACTAACCTGGACGTACAAAATTGAATATAAAGTACATAACTTTTCATTAGAGAAGGTATCAGTTGCACTCTACAAGTTTAGGATAGTGTACTATTAAATTAGTGTACTATTAAATGTGTGAAATGAAATGGCAATGTAACCAAAGTAAGGAAACTACTAACTACTAAGAATACTATGTATTCTTTCTCTCCAGTAAACAGAAAGGTTTGCAGGTTGAATGGCTGAACTCTTCAACTGGAAGTTCTGGTGCATGGCCTTACTTAAGGTAGAACCTTTTGGAATGTAATTCATGATTATACCTTCAACAGTGTACCAATGCGTAAAAGAAGAATTCCGGAGGTTTTTGACATATATCTCCAAGTCAAGTCAAGTCAACTTTATTTGTATAACGAATTTCATACACAAAGGTCATTCAAATGTGCTTTACATAAACAAAAGCTAACAGTAATAGGTCCATAGTTAAAGAATAGTTTAAAAGGTGAAGATCATAATAAAAAAAGAAAACATAAAACACAGAAGGTAAAATCATTTAAAAATAAAGAATAATTAAAAAGACAAAATAAAAGACAAAATGTATAGTAGGGCCACACATGAAGAAAAAAATATTTTTGCCATGACGAGATTGAACTCGACATGTCGACATTAAACTCGACATTTTGAGAATAAAGTTAACATATCATATCATATTGACTTTAATCTCGACATTTCATCTTGACATGTCCATCAAACTTTGGAGAGCGACCACTCCAAAGGGTAGGGTACAACCGGGATGATCGAAAAGGAGGACGAACGAAACATTCCAGTTTTCTTCGAGTGCAACAACGATAGACAGACATAATTTAGGCAAAACTTAAAACATATGAACCTCCGTTGCTCAGCCAAATACTTTGCTGTTACGTCCTTTTATCACAGAGTTATAGGGAATAAATTTCATTTTATAGGCGATAATTTTCACAGTAAACTTCATTAGTGGTTTATTGATTTATTTTATGATTAAAGAGTGTTTTTCATCTTAAGGTTCGACTTCATGCTTATTAGCCTAGACTACTAGCCCGACGAGCCAGACCCACATTAAAATGTAGGGTCTAGGCACTCACCGTTCGCAGTCCGAGGGGCGGGATATTCGGTTGTCTTTCAAATTCCCTCTGCACGCAATAGGACAGCGCTGAGTCCCATGCGTTTTCCCACCAGTGGAGCTAGTTGGCTAGTTCAAACTTTTGCCAACTTAAAACAAGCTGAACTCGTGTCATACTGTTGGCCAACAGCAACATCCATCTTCTTTGTTTTCAAGTAGCAGGGAATTCAAGCCAAACCGTTGCAACACTGCCATCAATCATTATGTTAAGCCCGCCTAACGACTATACACGATTTGATTGGCCTGGAGCTCACAAGCCAACGGAGAGTTGCAAGACTAGCCCTGGAAGCAAATGTAATTTGCTGCCGCTAGGGTGCGTCTAGATTTCTAGGCTACTAGACTACTAAATGATCTCCCCAATCCCAGACTTTCACATTGCATGTTTGTTTGTAATGGATGCAAAACAGCCTAGGCTATTGCTAAATGTCTATGGAGGGACAAATGAAATTAAGTTGTCGTCCCACCAGGCAGCCCCATGTATTCTAAGAATGCATACATATCTGTGTTTATACTATATTTTATGCAGGTGAGACATGGAAAAGCAGTTTTAGAAAGATCAGTTTTGCCATGTTATCCTATGGAGACTGACGGCCTGTGGGTCATGAAGGGCACTTATTTGGATGTGCTGTGGCCTTACCCATGTAAAAACAAAACATAACATAACATAACATAAAAAAATAACATTTTGTACTATAGAAACAGTATATCATTGGAAACATGTATTATTCTAGCTATATAAATGGCATAGTGCATGGTACTGTATTTCCATAACCGCGAGATAGCTACGCGCCTCACGATAGTGGCAATGAAGACATTCACCAAGACGTAGCAGCAATCTATCTACTAATTGAAGTAGGCCTACCATTCATGGTTGTCAGATATTAGAGTTGTGGGAAGTGTACATAGCTTAAACTGTATGTTTAAACTATATTTCAAGTTTAATGTCGACATGTTGACTTTAAAGTCAACACATCGAGATTAAAGTCGACATGACATTTCAACTTTATTCTCGAAATGTCGAGTTTAATGTTGAAATGACTTTAAAGTCAACATGTCGAGTTTAATCTCGTCATGGCAAAAATATTTTTTTTTTCTTCCTGTGTGGCCCTAACACGCCATCATACTGTAGGTAGCTAACCCCTACCTTCAGTATTCCCAGAGAAATTCCACGCAGGGTTTCATTTTTGTTTGGGCGCTGCCCCCACTCTGTTAGCGGTTGTGAGGAGATACCGGTAATTGCTGTATGTGACCAAAATAGACTGCAACTTTAATGTTTGGGAGATGCCTAACTACTTACTGTATGTTCATTTATCTTATGTTGTAGACTCAGGCGATGCAACATTTGTGGCCAGAGTCAGAAGGATCATGTCCGCATCCTATGTGGACATGTTTTCTGCAGGCAGTGCATTCTCATGCACCTGGAAACGCAGAGTGCAATTGGAGAGTACACCTGTCCTAACTGTAGACATATATATTCAACACGTCCAGCATTGCAACCATACTCAGCAACACAAAAACATCTGCAAAAACATCAGCAGTGCCAGCATGGCGATTTGCCTTGGCTACTCAGAGAGAAGGGTGAGAAAAAAGAAAATATATATTTTTATTATGTTTGTTTCTCCGAACTGATTCTGGTTACTGCTTTAATCTTTTTATTTTGACAAGTTGCTGTCGTTCTGTCTTCTACATTCATGAAAGGTTTGGTATGAATGTTGAGTCATGTCTCATGAAACAGTCGTGAATGCTTCATGTGCAGTTTATGACAGCTGCTATGAATATGTTATGAACTCACCCGTCAAGTAAAGTGTTACCGATCATTTTCAACTCCAGAAAATGGTGATTATTTCCAAATTTACTATTCATTTTCTCTTAAGGGTTTTTTTTAAGAACCAGAAAACACAATTTTATTTAAATTCAAAATGACAGTGGTCACTTCCACCATCTTGTGAGGAGGAAGTCCATAAAAGTCGATTAGTGAATGCTTTGCAAACTATTCTTAATCGACACAAAAGGAGGAGAGTTTGACTACAGTACAGGACTTTTTCTTTGCAAGATGGCAGTGACTGGAATAGCATAGTAATGTAATATACTGACAACAAAAAGTTTGCCACAAAATGTGCATAGAGGAGACTGGTATGACCTTTAGCAGTATTGGGTTTAGATGGTTATTATGTACGCCCCAACCAGGAGGATCACAAAGAGCTTTATGGTAATTATGCAATAGCCTACTATTTGTATGAAATCAGGTCCAGGGGGAAGAGTGTGAGCCAAGTGGTATTTGCGACAGTTATGTAAAATAAAAATAGTCTGCAAATGATTGGGAAGTCAAGTAGCAAAAAAATTAAATTCAAATCATGGATTTGAGTAAATTCATTGAAAGTTTTGGAAAAGTCAAAGTCTAGACCCCTTTTACTGGGGAACGTGCCGAACTGCTGTGTCCCCGTAAAATCTCAGGTTCAGGTTCAACAAGTTCCTTTATATAGCAGCGAAAATGTATTTAGAGAGTAACGGGGGAAAATAAATGTTGTTAAATCCTCAAAGTCAAAGCAACAGAGATTAAAGCAGCAATGCAAAAGACGCACACATGACGCGTTAAACCATGGCGTGCATAGCCCATTCGTACACAAAGCAGTATAGGCTATCGGCGTGCAAAACAAGAATCACAGTATTGCCAGACCAGCTGGCTAGGCCTCTGACTATGTTCGATATAGCCTACATGAATAAACTTTTTAATGAATATGAAACCTAAGAAAAACTTAGTGTCCTGAGTAGGTTATTATGTTAGTGCAAATAGTATGACTAGATTAGGCCTATGATCCACATAGAATTGATCAAATTAAAGTTGCACAGGTAACCACTTCTGCATAATTTCATGGAGCGCTGAAATGTATGCACCATTTCTGAACTGTCAAACTCATGAACCATACTTTGTGGTTGTAAACGTATTGTAGTATTATCATAACCATTCTATATGTGTGTGCATAATTAAAATTCTAAAGTGCTAAATAGTTACAGCACACATATCTCCATAAATATAAATAAGTGAAATATTGTAATGCCTTCTTAAGATTGATGTATTTCAACTTTAAAATATGAAAATAATTCTTCCTGGGGACCATGCCCGGGACACCCCTAGATGGCGGGGCCTGTGCCCCAGTGCAGTTTTAGGTCAATTGATGCCAGTGATGCGATATCATAGATATAGAATTGTGGGGTAGAAGACACATTTTATCCAGTCACTTTTCATAATTCGCCCAAACCTGTGGCATACAGTAAGCAATTGTGTACTTGTAGGTTGTGAAAAGTCATGGGGATTTCATTCAAGGTCATTAAAAAGGTTTTGAAATGTTGTCAGTGAAATTGGGTGGGAACCCTGTCTGCAGTCAGGCTTGCTCTTTTTTTGTCATAATGTTCCCAGCAGCTGGAAAGAGCTGTTCGGGTGTAGTGGATGTCTTAGGCACAGATTAGATTCAACTTTATTGTCATTGTAGTGCAGAAGCAGTAGCATTATAAGAGTAGTAAGAATAAGTGTATGTGCAGGATGAATAGTATGAAGAGCATTGTTGTGCAAGTTACTTCAAAAGCGTAATGCATCATTTATTACTTGTTACTGTCATCTCAAAGTAATTTGTTACATTACAATATTACTGTCTTTGAATTGTAAGGCATTACACTATGTTTATATTACTTTCACCAAAATAACAGGGAATATGGATTTGGTGTTCTCAATAGATCTTCATGTGTTCAGTGCAGCTCATTACACGGCAGGAGGTGATGTGGTATGGCATAATGACTGAGCTAGGCTTAAGGCTAACAAAAAAAAAACCAATATATTTGGTTGCAGTTATGGCTCATGGGACAATGTAGGCCCCAAAGACCAAAGGTCACTCACACTATAGTATATATAGCTATAGTGAAATTGTATGTTGACTTTAAATGGTTCTCATCATTGCTGGTTGCCTTTCCTTCCACTTATAGTGGTGTAGACTTAATGCAAATAGTTTGAGAATAATGGCTACAATCTTTGTCTGTAAAAGCAACATTTTAGTTATTCTCACTGCTTGAAATGAGAAGTATAGCCTAACCATGTTAGATCTGTTGCATGAATGGCAGAGATAACTCAAATTCCCTTTCTACAGTCATCTAGGCAATCAAATTCCAGGACCAGCATAGATGACTTTTTTTAATTCTTGGATAATCTTCTCTGGTGCCAATTGAGCATTTCTCAATTTTGGATTAAAAAGCAAAGTAACTTCAGTTACTGAGAATTGTACCGAGTAAAATATTACTGAAATTGTATTGGTAATGCCTTACATTACTGCATTACAGCAAAAAGCAATGCATTACTGTAGTTACATTACTTTTTTAATGCATTACTCCCAACATTGATGAAGAGCTGTGGAATATGGCTATGTATAAGTGTATTGCTGTACATCTGTAAACAAATAGAACACTATGGGTGGGATAGGGTAGTGCAATTGTATCAAGGTTGACATTGTCGTTAGATAGACTGTAGACCTGTGATCCCTTTTTTCCCCCCACAGCCCTAAAGGAAGTGCTGAGGAAAACTCTGGAGAATCTCAGTAAGACTAAGTTTAAGTTGTTAAAATACTACCTGAAGGACCTGGGCCAAATTGAATGGGCGAAGCTGAAAAAGGCTGACCACGATGACATTGTGGAGTTGTTGATGGAGGCGTATAGCACAGAAGCTGGGAAAAAGATATTGACCATCTTGCAAAAGATGAACCTCAAACAGATGGCAAAGGACTTAGAGAGGCATCTGACAACACGTAAGTCTGTATATCTCATAAGGAAATGTGTAGTCAAGTCAAGTCAGATTTATTTGTATAGCGCATTTAACATGCACAGAGTGCAACCCAAAGCGCTACACATATAAGACATTGACACAGACTAACAAAGACAATATGCGAACGGAGCGGCGTAGTCGCCAGCGTACCCGTGACACCAAGACATAAACAAACAAATTAATAAATAAAATAAATACAAATTAAAAATAAAATTAGTCCAATTTCCAACCGGCTGAAAATGTCCAAGGGCAAAAGATGACCCGCGGAAAACTGCGCACAGCTGTGTCTTCACGATGCAACACCAACAAAGTTCTTTATAACTGACCAACCCGGAGAATTCACTGGCAGTCTGGAGAGCTCTGGAGAGCACTGGAAGGACAAGACAGTCCGAATTTGTGATGGGCGACCCTGCTGATTATCAGCTCGGTGGTCCTAGACAGTGACCGTTTGTTGTTTGTTGTTTCATGGTTGACGCTGTCATCAGAGTTTCTTAGCACTCAATCCAGACTCCAGGCACCGGTAGATGCTAGCATGGCAGCTCGCATGTCAGCCGCAGCTCGTGGTTGTGGCAGCAGCAGATCTCTTGCAGACTGATGTTAGGCACCCTTGCTGAGCAATCCCTCCGTCAAGACATTGGATGTGCAGTGTCACGGATAGATGAGGGACTTCAGAGACATAAGGCAGGCTAGCCAAGGCGCTCATCAGCCTAATGGAAGCTGTAACGTTAACTTGACGTTGATGGTGTCAGCCGAGTTTGTTAATCAGAAAAAAGGACTAAGAATAACACAAAAACGATCAAAAAATAACATAAATAAACAGTGATTACATTTAACTAGAAAAATAAATACAAAAAACTAACAGAACATTACGGTCACGGCCCACAGACTCAGGACAGGGAGGTGGAACCGAACCTGGTGTGACTGTGACAATTACATAAAATTACGAACATTACATAAATACAAACAAAAACATGATGCCAGACGGAGCGGCGTGTCTCGCCAGCGTCCCCGTAACCTAGAAACCTATCGCATTTGATGTTTCTATCTCTACCTAGTTTTCTCTCTCGTTTCCTTTCTCTGTGATCCCTTTCTGTTTCATTTCTCTTTTCTTGCTATAATAATTCCCTCTTTTTGTCTGTTCTCCTTCAATGTATATTTCTCCATCACTTTCCCCCTCTCAGTGCTCGAATTACGTGGGAGCCAGAGGGAGCCGAGCTCCCATAGAGTGAGGACTGGCTCCCATGAAAGCAACAAAGTCAAAAATCTTAGGGGGTCTCTCATATCTGAAGGTGTCTGGCATTGTAATTTAATTTTAAACAACCGCTCATCACCCATCCCTTTGCGATCTCTTACCATTAAAGACGTTAAATTAAAATATAGGCTAGGCCTACTACGGGACATAGACCTGAACCTACGCTCTTGAACGCAGCATGACTGCACTTCACCACCACACCACTAGACTAGCCTATATGAGCAAACCGTATACGATCGATTTGACAGCACTCACAAGTCTGAAGAAGTCACCCTGCTTTGATGCGACTGTTTTGTCTATTTACATAGGCATTCATTGGGCTAGCCTACATGGTTTGATACGTGCTGAAAAGTCCTGTTTGCTGTTGAACTTGCGCTTCACCTCCTATGTTGATTGACAAAGCCATAAATTATGGCCCATAATGCAGCCTACTTCAATGATTGTGTGAACTGATCTGTAGCTATCCTCTGCCATTCAGAGCTCTGGAAAGTTCCCAGACATTTTGAAACACCTGTTAGCAATCTCTGATGGCGGAATATTCAATGGCTACCCAACAACATCTCAGTGCAAATTCCAAAATTGTTTGTCTATTAATTTTCCACGGTTCAACACACAAGACGACTGAACACCCAGGTGTTGTTATATGTGTACATTAGCCTATAGTAGCCTACTAGAATATACAGTTGACACTGAGGATAGCCTATCTGAGACGGTGGTCTGGGTCAAATGAGTTACGTTGTGAAATTGAGAATGGCACTGACTAAATCGTTTAGTCTATTTCTTTGTATTGTGAAATTGAAATAAAATATGGACTATTACAATCAATAATATGTTGAAATTAATGAAAAGGAATCAATTTCTATGAAAAATCTCTGTCTGTTGTGTGCGTGTGTCAACGCAAAGCCTAGTCCTACCGTGCGCATAAACGGCGCAAAAGCGCCACTTGCGCCTAGGCTATTTAATTGTATCACCTTGTTAGGCTATGCGTGGGGTGTGCCGACTTTTTATGAGATAGAGAGACCCCCTTAAAGACAAAAAGATAATTCGAGCCTTGCCCCCTCTACATATCTCTATCTCTCTCTCTGTGACCCCCCAGACCCACATATGCTAATCTTTCTATCTTTTGCAGAGCAGCCAGGTTGGGGAACCATGCTTCATTTCCCTTCCACCATTGTAGACGGCTATTAATATGATTATCTCTGCCGGCCTACCCCCCAGCCAGGGGTAGGCTGGCAGGGAGGAGGATGTGGCTGGGGGGTAGACCGGCAGGGAGGAGGATGTGGCTGGGGGGTAGACCGGCAGGGAGGAGGATGTGGCTGGGGGGTAGGCCGGCAGGGAGGAGGATGTGGCTGGGGGGTAGACCGGCAGGGAGGAGGATGTGGCTAGGGGTAGAGGCCGGCAGAGATAATCATATTAATAGCCGTCTACAATGGTGGAAGGGAAATGAAGCATTCAACCTGGCTGCTCTGCAAGAGCCTACTGTCTGTGCCTAAGACATCCACTACTGTCTGTGCCTAAGACATCCACTACTGTCTGTGCCTAAGACATCCACTACTGTCTGTGCCTAAGACATCCACTACACCCAAACAGATCTTTCCAGCTGGGAACATTATGACAAAAAAAGAGCAAGCCTGACTGCAGACAGGGTTCCGACCCAATTTCACTGACAACATTTCAAAACCTTTTTAATGACCTTGAATGTAATTTCCATGACTTTTCACAACCTACAAGTACAAAATTGCTTACTGTATGCCACAGGTTTGGGCGAATTATGAAAAGTGACGGGATAAAATGTGTTTTCTACCCCACAATTCTATATCTATGATATCGCATCACTGGCTTCAATAGATCTAAAACTGCACTGGGGCACAGGCCCCGCCATCTGGGTGTCCGGGGCATGGTCCCCAGAATTAGTTTTATATTTTAAAGTTGAAATACATCAATCTTAAGAGGACATTACAATATTTCACTCACTTATTTATATTTATGGAGATATGTGCACTGTAACTATTTAGAACACTTTAGAATTGTAATTATGCACACCCATATAGAATGGTTATGATAATACTACAATATGTTCACAACAAGTATGGTTCATGAGTTTCACAGTTCAGAATTGGTGCATACATTTCAGCACTCCATGAAATTATTCAGAAGTGGTTACCTGTGCAACTTTAATTTGATCAATTGTATGTAGATCATAGGCTTAATCTAGTAATATTATTTGCACTAACATAATAACCTACTCAGGACGCTAAATTTTTCTTAGGTTTCATGTTCATTAAAAAGTTTATTCATGTTGGCTATACTGAACATAGCCAGCTGGTCTGGCAATACTGTGATTCTTGTTTTGCACGTCGATAGCCTATACTGCTTTGTGTACGGATGGGCTATGCACGCCATGGTTTGACCGTCATGTGTGTGTCTCTCGGTTTAAATTTTGCATTGCTGCTTTAATCTCTGTTGCTTTGACTTTGAGGATTTTGACAACATTTATTTTCCCCCATTACTCTCTAAATACATTTTTTCGCTGCTAAATAAAGGAACTAGCTTAACCTGAGATTTTATGGGGCCACAGCAGTTCGGCACGTGCCACAGTAAAAGGGGTCTAGGGATGCCTGGTCCTGGGTATGACAAAAACTTGAATGAATTTACTCAAATCCATTATTTCTCTGGGGGGGGGTGTTTACACAACTGTCACAAATACCACTTGGCTCACACCCTTCCCCATGGACATCATTTCATACAAATAGTAGTAATTACCATAAAGCTCTTTGTGATCCTCCTGGTTGGGGCGTACATAATTACCATTATGCTAAAGATTAACCCAATACTGCTAAATGTCATTTCGGTGCATCAGTCTCCTTTATGCACATTTTGTGGCAAACTTTTTGTGGCATTATATTACTATGCTACTCCAGTCACCGCCATCTTCCGAAGAAAAAGTCCCGTACTGTAGTCAAACTCTCCTCCTTTTGTGTCGATTAAGAATAGTTTGCAAAGCATTCGCTAATCGACTTTTATGGACTTACTGTACTCCTCACAAGGTGGTGGAAGTGACCACTGAAAATGAATAGGGTTTTTGGAAATAATCACATTTTCTGAAGTTTAAATTGATCTAACATCACATTTTCACTGCTTTCCATCATTAGGGTCCCAGGTTAAAAAATGCTAGAATTCCTTTAATGAGCTTTTAGACTAGTTTCATAACTTTGAAGCAGTAACCAGGATCAGTTTGGAAAAACGAACATAATAAAAAAATATATTTTCTTTTTTCTCACCCTGCAATGTTGGACGTGTTAAATATCTACGTCTGCAGTTAGGACAGGTGTACTCTCCAGTTGCACTCTGAGTTTCCAGGTGTGGGAGAATGCACTGCCTGCAGAAAACATGTCCACATGGGATGTGTACAGGATCCTTCTGACTCTGGCCACAAATGATGCATCCCCTGAGTCAACAACATAAGATAAATTAATATACAGTAAGTAGTTAGGCATCTCCCAAACATTAAAGGTGCAGTCAGGGATTTTACGCGATGTCAAGCCCATAATATTTTGGTCACATACAGCAATCATTTCCTCACAACCGCTAACAGAGTGGGGGCAGCCCCCAAACAAAAATGAAACCCTGAAACCCATGGAATTTTTCTGGGAATACTGAAGTAGGTTAGCTATACCTCTCTGGTATGTTTCATTTGGTCCTTGGTTAAAATGTAATGTACATTTTTTTGCACAAAAGCGTCTGCTTATAAATGTAAATATAAAAATAAACACAAGGGCAATTCCACACAAAACTGTCACGTCCTTAATGCCAACTAAATGCCAAGGTATTTGTATGATGCGAATAATTATGTGAAAAGTTTTTCATGTAAGTTCTACAACCAAGAAAAGTAATCATCATTCACATCATACCATACCATGGCATTGTGTTGGCGTTATGGACGTGACGGTTTTGCGTGGAATTGCCCTCAAACAAACAAAACTTATCACGCCTTGAATAGGGCAAACTGAAATGCTTATTGCGTTTTAATCTAATGGAAAATATATTGTGAGGGAGAGTTCATCTTGTGGGTGTGTTAGCCCACCAAAGCCAGCATGTCTGGCAGGTGCCTCATTTATAATATTTGATATTACCACGGTTTATCTGAGTGTTCCACTATATCTGTAACATCGAAGCTGCGCCACAGGGAGAGCAGTCGCACGCCCCCTCCAGAGCCGACCGGGCTCACCGGAGTTTTGAACACCTGAAAGTAATGCACTAATGAGCCGTAGACTATTTTAGAGACTCTCCTGGCTGGCCTCAGTGTGAGGAATTGTTTGTAGCTTGTTCAACATACTAAGCCGTGATTATATGCATTGAATATTTCGTGTATGACCCAGATTGTTTTTCCCGACTGTGAATTTGGATTCTGTATTGGACTGCCGCTTTCTGATTTCGACCGACCTGTTACGACTTGGACCGTGTTTTCTGAACTGCCTTTTGGATTGTGCTTTGGACACTTTTGCCTGTTATATCCCTGCCTGCGTACCGAACTTGGACTGTACTGAATTACGTCTGTGGATCTTCCCTCTGTACTGTCGCTAAATAAAACTCCTTTGCTTCCCGCACCTGGGTCCCTTCTGTAGTCATTACAATATCATTCACTATCTATCCACCTTGTATGTATGACGCAACCACTGCATTGCTGATTTATCAAACACATTTGTGTCCCTTTATTCCATAATGAAGCTTTATTTCAGAGTCTACTACTACTGGGGGGCATCCGGGGCTTATTGAATTTCCCCTTGGGGATCAAAACAGTGTCTGCCGGTCTGTTTGTCTATTATCTATCTATCTATCTATCTATCTATCTATATCTATCTTTATCTATCTATCTATCTATCTTATCTATCTATCTATCTATCTACTGGTTAGGGAATTGGACTTATGACCAAAGGGTAGCTGGTTCGATCCCTGACTGGTAGGAAAAATGTGGGTGAGGGGAATGATTGAACAACGCTCTCCCACATCCACATCCACGGATGAGGTGCCCTTGAGCAAGGCATCTAACCCCCAACTGCTCCCCAGGTGACGGATTAAGGGCTGCCCTCTGTGTGTATGTGTGCTCATAGTGTGGGTGTGCTCCTAGTGAGCTCACTGCTCTGAGTGTGTGTGTTTGAATGTGTGTACACTACCCCTGGATGGGTAAAATGCAGAGAACAAATTTCCAATGGAAACTTCCTACAGGGCTATACAGTATAACTTAACTACTTGTGGCTCTTGCTCTTGGGCGACTGTGCAGCAGCAGAAAAGCTGTGTCTGTCTTTTGCACAACTAACACACTTTAGTACAGAGCAAGGAAGGCACAGACAAGGCAGAAGGACAGCACAATTCCGTTACTCGTTGCTGCTCATGGAGGCTCATTCATCATACATAACTGATGTGTACCGCCGTGAAGCTGGCCCCCCATGTCATCCAGCATTAAATTTAATCTCCAATCTCCAGATGGTAGACATGGCATGCTACTTTAAAAGCATAGGATTACACTATTATTGAGGGCCGGTCAGGAATACGTTTTTTAACCCTTAAAGGTGTAGGTTTTTGAACATTCTAAGTTCCGCAACAATTGAAGGTTCTAAAATTCTATGTTGAATTCAATGAACCCAGATATTCTTTAGAACGTTCATTTCTCAACATTCCCGTCACACCAGTGTGACGGTACTCCTTTAAGGGTTAAGAGGGCAAGCATGCATGAATGTGTGAATGTATATTAAAGGAGAATTCAGGTGATTTTATAGACATACAGTAGATCTCCATTTCTCGAGGTCACCGAGTACTGTCGGTACGAAACCCCCCCAAAAACAATCGTTTTTATCTAGCTTGAGTGGCTGCAACAACCGTTAGAGCTTCCAGGCAACTACAGTGTTACACTCTGGGGGCATGTTTATGAGCCCCCATGTTCATGCCCCCAGAGTGTAGCACTGTAGCTGCCTGGATGCTTTAGCAGTACTTGGTGAACTCGAGGAATGGAGATCTACATGTATGTCAAAAATCGCCGGAATTCTCCTTTTACACATTGGTACACTGTTGAAGGTTAATTCATGAATTACAATACATTCCAAAAGGTTCTACCTTCTGAAAAACCGTCGATTAAACGCTGAGGGGGTCTTCGTTATGTAAGCTTGCAGTTCTTGTTTACTGGAGAGAAAGAATACATAGTATTCTTAGTAGTTAGTAGTTTCATTACATTGGTTACATTGCCATTTCATTTCACACATTTAATAGTACAACACTATCTTTAATCTTGTAGAGTGCAATTGGTATCTTCTGTAACGAAAAGTTCCAAAATTTAAATTCAAAGTTGTATGTCCAAGCTGGAAAATATGTCTGATCAAAACAGAATTCTTACCTTGCAGTTTCACATGGTACTTTCCACGGTCTACACATAGTACTTTCCTCTTTCCTCTTTGGGGGGGCTTTAACAGAGGAAGTATGGGCCTCATCTGTAGCCTCTATATGGAGACTCCCTTCTTTCATATGAACACTCATTTTCCAAGATGTAGTTCCCCAAAACTGCAGGCATTGATAAATAAGATTGTTATTGTGATAGTTGTTACCACGGTATTACCTGGGCTGTGGGGAATGGCCCTAGAGAGGGACTATGGGACTCCAGGCTATGAGTGCAGCAAAATATCATTCCCACTCCAGGCTGCTGGAGGTGCAGCAAAATATCATTCCCTTCACAGAAATCAGCATTTTGGCAGATAATAAAACCTTCACAGAAATCAGCATGGCAGTAAGTAGCCTACTATACATGCTGCCATGCCATGTAATTACTTAAAAACCTTCACAGAAATCAGCATGGTCATCATAGTTGTTACCAAAACTTTAAAGGGGCCGAGGCTGCTAGAATCATTCCCTTCACAGAAATCAGCATGGCATAAAACCTTCACAGAAATCAGCATGGGTCAAAAACTTTCCTGATTCTCCTAATTACCAATCTGCTACTGACAATGGCCAGTTTGCCATTTTGTATCCTTCTGCAGATAATATTTAACATCTACATGAATAATGATATTTCAGTAAGGTTGAAACATTACTTGCCCTGAAGTGGATCAGCAGCACGCTGGGAAAGAGGCAGTAAGTAGCCTACTATACATGCTGCCATGCCATGTAATTACTTAAAACATGCCCCGGTCATTTATCTAAAATCTCTAATAGTCTGAAGGCTACCCATCTCATATGCGTCTCATAACCTGCATGTCATGTCATCATAGTTGTTACCATGGTATTACCAGGGCTGTAGGGAATGGCCCTAGAGAGGGAGGGACTATGACCGCACACTCCAGGCTGCTGGAGAGTGCAGCAAAATATCATTCCCTTCACAGAAATCAGCATGGCCGCAAAACCTTCACAGAAATCAGCATGGCCGCAAAACTTTAAAGGCCGACTGGAACTTCTCCTGATTCTCCTAATTACCAATCTGCTACTGTCAATGGCCAGTTTGCCATTTTGTATCCTTCTGCAGATAATATTTAACATCTACATGAATAATGATATTTCAGTAAGGTTGAAACATTACTTGCCCTGAAGTGGATCAGCAGCACGCTGGGAAAGAGGCAGTAAGTAGCCTACTATACATGCTGCCATGCCATGTAATATTCTGTCTCTTGACCTCTCACTCTATGCAGACTTGCTGGTTGTAATCTACCAGAAGAATCCTTTGGGGTTGTAGCCTCTGCTTTGCAGTCATTGGTTTCCCTTACAGAATATAACACCTAATGGATTTATTCTGTAGGGAAATCACAATGTAAGTGAACCACAACATCACAATCATACTGACCAAAATGATCAGGTGATCAAATGATCATTATCGCAATATTTTTTAAATGTGCTGACCAAGCCAACCACCAATTATATACAGAATTCCTAATCGACCTGTCCTTTAATGCACAGTAGCAACAAAACTAAAAGTCAACCAGAATAGCATTGATAGCATAGTATCCTGTCATGGTGCCAGTTATCCTAAGCTGTGAAATATTCCTTCTTTTGTTGTCTTCATCATTACACAACTTGTCCAACTTTTGTCCCCGTCCCAACTTTTTTTGAAACGTGTTGCTGTCAAAAAATTCCTTTTTTTTTCATGAAAGAGTCAAATTTGTAATTTATCAATGTTATGATGTCCTCTTGGCTAGGCCTAAGCTAAGTGTTGGGAATTTTAGAGCAATTTACCCTATCCTTAGCCTAATCTAGTAGCCTATTAAAATGATTTGGAATCTATGTTTTGTTACCATTTTTAATCTGATCCTATCGGATGGGGCCCAGATTTGTCCGCGCCTCTGCCCTGCTCCGAACTCAGGTCCCTTTCCACAGGTGTATAAAATCAAACACCATGCAGTCTGCATTCATAAACTAGGTGCTGCATTTTAAACACCTGTGGCAAGGGACCTGATGAAACTAATGAATACCTCACACATGTGATTAGCCAGATTTCTTTTGTAGGCCTAGGCTAATAGAGTAGGCCTAGGATTATTGCCTGGGACACTCAATTGTCAGCTAGGCACAGGCCTTTCACGCTTACCCTCACTTCGTCTGTTCTTATCATTCTAACCTGCCAAATTAACTATAATAGATTATTCTAGAAAGCTATGATGACATTGTTTCTATCTTTAAATCCAAGCGTACACTGTAGCCTCACACTGCACCCATCAAAACGCAGCCAGCGCGCATTATGGACTCGCCATCGGAGACCCCGAACTGGGTTTGCACAGCAAATTATAGGAAAGTAAGTGTGCTGGTTACACCCGTTTCTCACTGATCGAGGTTATTGATGTCTGTCCAAAGGATATTTTCCTAAACATGAATAGCTTACTTCAGCCATTCTGTTACACAGTCTTCAATAAACAAAGTTCACGTATTCATACTGTAAGAACGGGGTATATACCATAGTGAGAGCTATAAGGCCCAGCATGGTTTGCGGGGCTGGAGAGGAAGGACCTAAGGAAAAGGTTAAGCTTCTCGTGGTTGTTTGTGATAAATAAACATCGCTTTCAGTTCGAACTCATCTCTAAAATAGGCATTGCATTCTGAGTTTCTATGTTGCTTTAAAATAGCTTTTTTTACTTAGATCTTCATTTAAGTTTGAAAATGTATCATGGTGCAGCCTCTGAAAGTGAATTATTCTTGCGAGTAGCATATTTTAACGTGTGGTTTTTGATTGTCATTACGCAGTCACATATAGGCCTAGCGTTTACATTTCCAGGTCATTTACGTCCCACCTGTCATGTCTCTGCGCCCCTCACTTTCACTGGGTTAAGGCCACTAAAATCTCACAGACACACCTTAATTATATAATTTCACTTTGTGAATGAGTTTGAATACTTCCAGGCTAAGGCCAATGACCACGGAGTTCCCAAATCGAAAGTGAAACCAAGTCTATTATCTTTGCAGTCGCCTTTCCGCATCATCAATCTCTTAACTTGTATGTGTAGCCTATGTTTTAAGATGTTTGAGCTACAGGACAGTAGCTTGAAATACAATTATATTAGTTTGAGTAAAATTATCCATTGCCTATTGACTCATGATCGCCTACACTGCGAGGTAGGTACAACCCAACATGACATTGAGCCGAGAGATGTCGAAGTTTCCACACAACGTAGCCTTATTTACCATTCATGCGAATGATCTGTATTAGGTAGGCTATTACGTACTGTAGGCTACCAGGCTGTAGTAAAAGTTTGCCGTCTAACTCGTCACCATTGCAGGCTTGATGGCGGTGGCAGGTATAGGCAATTTACCTTTACTTCGAAAAAACACCGACGGAGACACAGCATCTGTGTCGGTTTTTAGTTTTGAAAAATAATAACAGTAGCATGAAAAATATCCGTCAATCTAAAGGGTGGGACCTGACACAAGTCAAATAAGGGTAGGCCTACAGTTTAGCCACTCCCAATCACCAAAAAGAAGTAGATTTCCATTTCCCTATACCGATGTGACCAGGAATGTCTTGGTCTAACATCTCTTTAGTAGCCCAGTTGTTCAAGAAGACTTTGTCATGTCATATTGAACACTGCACCTCCAACTACTAGGAAAAAAGAGATATAGGCCTGCGTGTGTAAACTACATGTAGGCCTACTCTCCTCCATTCCATTCACTTACATGCACTCATCCATTCATTCCTCTATATACTCACTGAATAAGTCACTCATTCATTTTTTTTTTTAGATCTTTCTTTATTAATGTGTGTTCATGGTAACATGAGGAGTCCACGTCACCAGTGCTCCCTCCGTAAGCCTCCTCCTCCTGGGTCGGCCCTTGTGCGGGTGCCTCCTGGTTCACCAGTCAGTGAGGTGGT
>NC_063195.1:16052100-16064600 GCF_017589495.1 Alosa alosa
CACACACTCACATGCATACACAAACATCATCTAATCATATATGTAGAGGTGTCCACACACACACACACACACACACACACACACACACAAACATCATCTAATCATTAATGTAGAGGGGTCCACACACATACACACACACACACACACACACACACACACACACACACACACACACACACAGACCTGGCATCGAGGAAGCGTGATCGGAGGATCATGACGGCCTCGCAGGTGCTCTGTTTGAGCTGCATCTGGATGGAGCTGAACTTGCGCTGGATGATGGCCACCATGCGCTCGATCTCCTTAGGCGAGATGGGCCGCGTGCGAGACTGCTCCCGCAGCAGGTTCATCACGTGGGTGGTGAACTCGTTACAGGCCTAACATACACACATGCACACACACACACACACACATGCACAAACACATATTTATAAAATACCACTCTTTGTACCCATGTCTCCCAACCTCTTTGACTTTCTGTTCATCATATAATTTTGCTCATACTTTCTTTCCCTCCTTTCTTCCACTCTATATCCCTGTCCCCTATATCCATTCTTTTTTGCTCTTTTTTAGACCTGTCATCACGTGGGTGGTGAACTTGTTACAGGCCTAACGCATACACACACACACACACACACACATGCACAAACACATATTTATAAAATATCGTTCTCTGTACCCATGTCTTCCTGCCAACCCCTTTGGCGTTCTGTTCATCATATCATTTCAGCATTTTCTTTCTCTCCCTACTTCCACTCTATCCCTGATTCATATCCTCCCATTCTCTTTTGCTCAGAGTGGTACAGTAGATCTGTCATCTGTCTGATCAGCTCTCAACCTCTTCCTGCCCCTCCCTCCATCCCTCTGTCACCTAGTGTATTTGTATTTCTTTATTTTAGATCTGTTGTTAGTTTGTTTCTCTTCCTCCCTCTCCCTCCATCCCTCTCTCTCACCTGTTCATATTTCTTTATTTTGGAAGATGTCATCAGTTTGTCTCTGAGTAAGTTTGTCTCTCTCTCTCTCTCTTTCTCTCTCTCTCCTGTTCATATTTCTCCAGTTCTGAGTGATAGCTCGCTCCCTCTCTCTCTCCCTCCCTCTATCTCCCTCCCTCCCTCACTCCCCTCCCTTGCCCTTTACCTGTTCATATTTCTCCAGTTCTGGTGCTCGGCTCTCGCTCTCTCCCTCTCCATCTCTCCCTTCCTCTCCCCTCCCTCTCTCTCCCTCTCTCTCTCTCTCCCTCTTCCCCTCCCTCTCTCTCACCTGTTTTTATTTCTCCAGTTCGGAGTGGTAGATCTCTCTCCCTCCCTCTCTCTATTCATCTCTCCTTTCCTCTCCCCTCCCTCTCTCCCTCTCCCTCCCCTCTCTCTCCTCCCTCTCTCTCACCTGTTCGTATTTCTCCAGTTCGGAGTGGTAGATCTGTCTGATCTGGGCCAGCTTGTCGCGGTAGTCCGAGTGCTCTGCGCTGTTGTCGTTGAATGACTCCCCGGCGGCGGCCAGAGCAGCGGCGGCAGCGGCCGCCGCGCCCTTCTCCGGACCGGACACGCCCTCCGCCAGCAGCATGTTGTCCAATCGCATGATCTGAGCGTCCGGAGACTCCTCCTCCTGCGCCCCGCGCATACTGAGAACTACGGGGGCAGGAAAGACATACAGAAAGAAAATGAAAAAAAGAAAATGTTTTTTACACACAGATAGACACTAGCACGATCCCTTGTAAAGCCCACGGAAATAACTACCCTGGAAATCCAGAGTTCTCGTGAGAGCACAATGGAATTGTCTCTGCGAACCAGCTAAACTGATGAAGACAGCGCTGCAACGTTGGAGGACAGTACACATTGGTCGTAGTGTTATCCGATTGTGTCGAACTCCGAAATCATTCAGAGTAAACATGGTCTAGTGTTATCCAATTGTGTGCAGTGAGATTTTTAAATGCATGCTTGTTGCCGCCCCTCGAGTTGGGCCATTCCATTGCTCTTTCCCAGACCCTTAATCTTTCTAGATTATCAGGGTCTCGATTTTCCAGGCTAGGAAATAACCAATAACAGATCTACTTGTCTACCTCAGTGTGTAGGCTGACCTATAGGATCAGCAGAGAGACTGTGAAGGAGTTCCTAAAGTTCCTTATTTCACCAGTAGAGGGCAGCCTCTACCTATTCACTCCACCACACAAGCACACACACACACACACACACACACACATTTAACTATAGTACCTCTGTGGATCAATACAATAAAAAGTATATAAAGAGATTGTTGTTGTTTTTTTTGTTAACAAGTATATTTTTTGGCCTTTATTATGACAGGACAGTGAAGAGACTGAAAGGGAAGGACTGGGAGAGAGAGATGGGGGGTGATCAAGAAATGAACACATCAAAGGTTTCCAGTTGAAATGTTCGAAACCAACGCAGGTACTTTGAAATGAAACTGAATCGCGCTATGCTTTACAAAATGTCAACTTTAAAACTTTTTTTTTAGTTACCAAGATATATTTTTTCTTAGTTACCAAGTTACCATTAGCTCCATGTTGTTTTCTGCTCATGTTTATTTCTGCAGTTGAAAGGGTCTATATATTCAATGTGTTAGTACTGTTTTTTGTGCTTTGTCATTAATGGGTTTTTGATACAAAAACCTATAACAACCAGATTTACTGTCAGTTACGGGCAGGGGACAGGGCACAGTGTACAGTGGGTGAGTGTGGAAACTACACTCAAGGATGAAGATGGCTGGTTGGAAAGGGATGATGTGAAGCTGTGTCTTAGTTGGACAGCAGAGTAAGCAGCAGGTTTGAGTTCAGTGGGGTGTTTGTGAGGTCAGTGGGGTGTTTGTGAGGTCAGTGTGGTGTTTGTGAGGTCAGTGGATGTTTGTAAGGTCAGTGGGGTGTTTGTAAGGTCAGTGTGGTGTTTGTGAGGTCAGTGGGTGTTTTTGAATGGCCTCTTGGCAGCAAGATGGCCCTCCCATTTGGCAATGTTTACATGGGCAGAACAGACAGGGAGAGAGAGAGACAGGTCGAGATGGAAGACATAAAACGGTAAATAGAGAGGCTTAACCATTTCCCACAATAGACAAGGGAGACAGGCAGACAGACAGACAGGTAATCAACAAACAAAATAATAAGGAAACCAAACAGAAAACCCCTCAGAAGTAGGGAGACAGACAGACATACAGACCAACAGACAGAGAGATGACCATCAGAGTCAGATACACGGACAGACAAAAACAATAACACACATGCAGGCATGTGACCTGACTCTCTACTTAAACACACACTAGCCGGATAAACAAGCTTAGAGGTCAAGAGTTCAACACAACTTAACTTCATCCTACTTTGGTGTGTGTGTGTGTGTGTGCGTGTAGCCATATTGTAAGCTGATAGAGGTTTTGAGCAGCTAATCAGCATCTGTTTAGTTTTCGTCTGGCATGCAAACACAAGCAGGATCCAGTCAGATCAGTTTGCCTGCAAAGAAAGATGGAGGGTCTGAGATAGAGAGAGAGTGAGAGAAAGAGAGAGAGAGAATGGAGTAGATGGAATTCTCCTGATCACACACACACACACGCTCCTCTCCCACACACACGGTTTAATTAACACAGGCTCATAAGGAGCACCTAAAGAGGGGTGAAAAACGAGCTCTCGTTTGCGAGGTCATTAATTTGCACCGTTATGCAAATGAGGTGGCAATTAAGCCCCCCAGATCCAGGGAGGCTCGCCAAATTATTACAGCGGAGCCAGACGATGCGCGCAACAACACACACACACTTCTCACACACAAACAAACATATACAGTATATAGATGTAGATAGATAGATAGATAGATAGATAGATAGATAGATTAGACAACAAAGATCACAAACACAAAAAAATCTTGAAAACAAACCCACACTAGGCTACAGGTGCGACGACAGGGAAACACTGCAGCTTTGTGCCCGTATTCACAAAGAATTTTAAGGCTAAAAGTAGCTCCTAACTGGCGAATTTAGGGCTAAAAGTAGCTCCTAACTGGCAAATTTAGGGCTAAAAGTAGCTCCTAACTGGTGAATTTAGGAGAAACTCCTAAAAGTAGCTCTTAACTGGCGAATTTAGGGCTAAAAGTAGCTCCTAACTGGCGAATTTAGGAGAAACTCCTAAAAGTAGCTCCTAACATGGCGAATTTAGGAGAAACTCCTACAAATAATGGGCATTTCACTTGTAACTTTAGGACTCCAATTTGTTTTACTAAGAGTAATTCATGAAGCATTTTAGACCAAAGAGTAGCACCTAAGTCTGTGACAGCTTAGAAGTCGTCGAGAGGACTCCTAACTCACTAAGACCTATTCACAAAAAGCCGCTTTTTGTGGCATTTCACCTTGCGATGTTTTAAAAAGGAGCATGCGGTTACAGGAGCTCTCTATCATAAGGGAATAATTGAAGAGTTCAGATGCAAAACCCTCTAAATCCGTCTGACCACATTTCTTTTAAATGAGCATTTAAAATCCGGTTCCTATAGGTTTTTGCATAGAAATCGATATTTCAGACCAGGAAGAGAGTGTTATTTGGTGTGTTTTGAAGTTAAATTATTTGATTAACGTATACTATGTGAGGAGAGCATTCACTCACCATCTTTATCTCATTTTTGACGTAGGTGGCATTTAGAGGCTTTTGCATCTGAACCCTTCAATTGTACATTGTAGGCCCACCTACGGGATGCAATAATGCCACCAACAACCAAAATCATTCATTGCATGTAAACTAAATGTAATGTTTCATTTTAAATGAAATGAAATTGTTTCTCTTTGTGAATGTAGGCCTACGTGTTTTCATACAGATCAACATGTTGCAAAGATAGGCCTACTGCTTCAATCCGTATACTTGAAGCAATACTGTATTTCATTATACTACTAGGCTATTTGCTTTGTCTTATTCTTTATTCAATTAGGCTATTTATTCATCATCTTACATCCTTCACAGTAGGCCTACTTGTGTAGCGCACACACTCTCACCAGCAAAGACCTGTCACCTGTCACCCATCATCGTAGGAGAAGTTTTTGCCATCATTTCCGTGTTATAATCATCAGCCAATCAAGGTGGTCACTTCAATCAAGCTCGTGCATGAGTAATGATGTCAACCACAGCAATGGAGCTCTTATCTTAGGAGTTGTCACTTTTCCTTACTAAGAGTAGGTCTGAGAGGCTTTGTGAATAACTTTTAAGAGAAAACTTCAAGCTAAAATTTTTTAGTGCGTTTTAGTGCGGAGTACTCCTAGTGGTAAAATAAAATGCTTTGTGAATACGAGCCTTGATTACAAGCATGTTGTTGCCCTGTGAATAAACGAGCTCCACTTCCTCAGCAGATAGTTAACCTCTCTCTGATCGGGCCCTGAGCAGGTTCCTAACTTGTGTCATTCCTAGGGCCTATTCAAAGTCAACACAAGGTACACGTGAACACATCAATCAATGCAAGGGCACCATCATGCACAGATGCATAGCAAAATGTGTTATCCAAAGACTATAAATTGGGCCTTATTGTCACATTGTCACAAGCTATGCAATACCTATTGTTTACACACACATGCTTTCATTTTCAATTTCAATTTAATATCACTTATAGAGCGCCAAAACATTGCACATGTCTCATGTGTTAAAAAGTCAAAGTTACGTAATGCACAGCATGACGAAACTACCGTTGGAATAACACAAAGAGTTTGTTCTCTTTTACCGAGTGAATGAACAAGAGACGGTCTGATGGACCAGCCTCCTCAGTCACCGGATTTAAACCCTGATAGCCGCTAGAGCCAGACCACATTTGGGCCAGAAGTCGCCACCTTCCTAGGAGACACCTTCCCAGGAGACACCTTCCTAGGAGACACCTTCCTGGGAGTAGGCCCCTACTGAGATCTGATAAACAGACCCCATTTGGCTTAATATGACTGATCTGGCTAAGAGAGACAACCATCTCAGGCAGAGTGTGACAGCGTGGGGGTAAGCTGAAGCCCACGCCTGCGGGGCCGCTCAGCTCACCACAAAGACTTATGGACTTATCTCCCTGAGGGATTTAAGTAAACACCTGAGCATATACAAACACGCTCGCACACACACACACACATTCGCTCACTCAAACACATGTACACACACACACAAAGAGAGAGAGAGAGAGAGAGAGAGAGAAAGAGAGAGAGACACACACACATATGCAGAGACACACAAAACACACACACACACACACACACACACACACACTCACTCACAAATCACAGCTCTAGGCCCAAGCAGGGACTGTGAGTGAATGATTGCCCTAGTCCGAGTGAGTGTTTCTGGGGAGGAGTGCAGCGGGAGGCCTCACATCTGGAGAGTACCACACAGCACACCAGTCCACTCCACTTTCACCCAAAAGCCCTTATAGGCTAGCCTAGAAATCTAGAAGCAGCAAATTACATTTGCTGCCAGGGCTAGTCTAGCAACTCTCTGTTGGCTTGTGAGCTCGAAAAATTAAACTTCTATCAGGCCAATCAAATCGTGTATAGAGTCATTAGGCGGGCTTAACATAATGATTGATGGCAGAGTTGCAACGGTTTGGCTTGAATTCCCTGCTACTTGAAAACAAATAAGATAATGTTGCTGTTGGCTTAACAGTGTGACATTAATTAAGCTTTTATTAAGTTGGCAAAAGTTTGAACTAGCCAACTAACTCCGCTGGTGGGAAACGCATGGGACTCATAGCACTGTCCTATTGCGTGCAGAGATAATTTGAAAGACAACTGATTATCCCGCCCCTCGGACTGAGCACTGCGAACGGTGAGTGCCCAGACCCTACATTGTAATGTGGGTCTGGCTCGTCAGACTACTTATAGGCAACTCCCCACACTCAGTGGACATCTTGGTAACCCCCTTTGGGCAGTTATCGGGCGGCTATTTTCCTATTCAAGTGAATGGGTAGGCATACAGGAAAGGGGTGGGATATGTGTAGACAACTGCCATTGGCCTTATGAACTAAACCCATGCATTTCTACAGAGAATTCTTTGAGTGCTGTGTCTCTTCATAAGAAAGTCTCTGCTACTATTAAAGACTGTGGCCAGACTTTGCACAGAGAGACTAAGCCAGATAAATTAGCTGGTCAAGTTTTGTCAGTATAAGAGGGACTTAAATGAAGTAAATCAACTGAAAGAGAAATGAGATGTTAATTTAACATATTTCATGTGGAAGTGGCAGCTGTGGCCACATAATTAACTTAAGGCAATATTTTATTTTACGTATAATTACAAAAATAAAAAATAAGAGAATGATAATGACGAGACGTGACAGACTGAAGAGGACAGGCGGACACAGGAGACAGACATGACGAGAGGAGAGACAGAACACTTTGTGTGTGTGTGTGTGAGAGTGAGTGAGTGTGTGAATGTGAGTGAGAGTGTGTGTGTGTGTGTGCGCGTGCCTGACAGTTTCTTTGTGTTTTATGCCCCCAATGTTGTCTTCAAGGCAGCGCTGCCTGGAAGGCACTAGGGTTAGGCATGGGCTAAGGTTAGGGTTAGGGTTGGGGTTAGGTTTAGGATTAGGTGCCTTTAAGTCAGCAGTGGCAGCGCTGCCTGGAAGACGACGTTGGGGGCATAAAACACCATCGAGCATCGAGCATCGAACATGACGAGAGGACAGACAAAACACTGAGGGAAGGAGGCAAGCATCTGCTGTGAGTGGGGTCAGTAGGACCCATGTGGCCATCATAATACGGGAAGCGCTACTTTAAATCTGACCATCAAGCCCAGAACACAGGGCAAAACACTTCCTGTTCAGAAAGACACAGAGAGCATGTGAAAATGTCTGAAAAGTGTGTGTGTGTGTGTGTGTGTGTGTTGTGCATCAGTGGAACCAGTCCAACCAGAAATAGTAGACCCAGAGAGCTGTAGAAATAGAACTCATTTTCAGACACTCTAATGATTCATGGAGAGGAGATTGGAAAATCCAGTTTTCTGAAGCTGCACAATGGCATGAAACAGAAAGATCACTCAAAGCATTCAAAACGTCATCCTACTGCTGTCAGCAGCACTGCTCAGGTTGAGAGGTGCTATGGGCAATGGTTACATACTCACAGCACAGAGATTTGCTGACTGACTGACTAATTTTGCATGACGTCTGTACTGTCGGTATTTTCAGTGTATGTATATGCATGTTTAAATGTGTGTGTGTGTGTGTGTGTGTGTGTGGGTGGTCGTGATGGGGTGGGGGGGTTGCATGGTTACTTCTCTACCTGTCTATCTTGAGGACTCACCTGTCTTTTCCTTAATCTCACACAGAACACTGAATAGGGCCGGCTTCATGCTGTGGCAGTTCAGCGCATGCTTCCTGAAGCAGAGACAGAGACAGTTCCATTCAGCCAGTCAGTCGCTTTTCACATTTCAATTGACCAAGATCACTGTTTACTTACCACACTCCACATTCACACACACACACACACACACACACACACACACACACGCGCACGCTTCTTTAAGGAGACACAGGTCCATTCAGCTAGTAAGTCACCATTCATATTTGAATTGGCCTACAACACAGTTCACAGGTCTGCACGCACGCACAAACACACCTATCCAACAATGACACACACGCACGCACATGCACATACACACACACACACACACACACACACACACACACACACACACACACACACACACACTTTGCCCTAACTGGATTGGCTGTGTTAAGGGCGGAGGGTTAGGCGTTTTCCCCAACAAGATTATACTTCCTTCTATCACAGAGTCTTGTCAAAAGCCTTTCAACACCGTCCATCTAATGGATGCAAGTCCTTTAGAACAGACAGTCAGACTCAACAGGGATGCCACCACACACCTATGGAGCCCACCTTGAAGAGTTTATTTTTTTTTCTTTTCATGGTACCTGCTGCCCAATCACTCGGCCAGAGCTGCTTGTTGTTTAGGTCTGATAAAGGTTATTTGGAGATGGCAGAAAGACAACACCGTGTTTCACCGGTGTTTATAATGCCTTTATAACTCACGTGTGTATTCATTATGCCGAAGGGCCAGCACTATTGTGCCCTACTGTGGGATCTGGATAAGCAGTTTCCTATGCATACTGATAAAAACAAATTCAGCATGGAAGTCAGAAGTTCACAATGTTATATAATACAGGGGAAAACCAAATCTCTTTCATCTCAGATGTACCTTGTCTTTTTTGAAGAGCCTTTATATTATTTAGACAATGCTAATTAAGTAATGGACTCAATCAGTTAACACCCCCCCCCCAAGCTTTAGGCCCCTCCATTTGCTCGATCTGTTTGTAAGAATCTGGTGGTGGTGGGGGTCATCAAGTAACGAGAGCACAGTGAGCACTGCAGAATGCTTATGGAAGCCTTCTCTGACTTTGGTGGTCCACGGTGAGAGTGGCGAGTCGGGCCCACATGTATAGGTACAGCTAGTAGGCCTACCGGCTGATGGTAGTCTGATATACAGCATCACACATCGGTGTCTCTCCAGCCGCGTCATATGTTAAACAGATCTTTCATATATGCAAAGTAAAAAAGTAACGTTGTCATGCAGCTCAAAGAACTCCGATATCAAACTGGGTCGGCCGGGGCGGGGGCGCTTTGCATCATCTTGCCTGAGCTGGCTTCCCCCTTTGAAATGCAAATGCTCCATAACGGAGTTGAATGGGTCCGCTGAATTAGTGACACAATGGAGGTCAATTAGATCGTTAATGGACTTGGTTTTATGGAGGCACTAATTACAACGCCACACGTTGGACATAAAAAAATGTGAAAGCTATTTAGTCACTGACACTATTTGCTCTAGGTCTATCGTGAGTTGTTTTTACACATGGAACGTATTAGTGTTCAGACCACAGACGTATTTTGGGTAGGGTACTGTGGACACGATGTAGGCCCTGGCCCTTACAACTTTTAAACCAGCGACATCTGCATCTATGACAGCTAGCATATTGCTGTAAATTTTGTTTGCTTGCATGCTGACTACTGCGTATAACTAGGCTTACAATATATTTCACTCCATAACCGATGCGTCGGCAAACTGTTTCCATGGGCCATGCGCTTGTACAAACAGAGGCGCGTGAAAATGAAAGGACCCCAACAGCAACAAAGAGGCAAACCACTGTTAGTATTGGGTTACCTGGCTTGTGCCTCGTCGAGGCTCTCGTCTGTGATGGCCATGATTTGCTGCAGGATGTCGCCAATGTCCTGTGGCTGGCCCTGATACTCGTGCTTCCGAGATGAACCCAGGTCAGCCACGTCGGTCCGCAAGATGCCGCTGAGTCCAATAGCACCAGACATCATGTGGGTTTGATCGTCCATGCCCGAATCCATGGTGACTTCAAATTCAGCGTCTTTGCAGGTCTGAGTTCGGCTAAGTGTCTAGAATCAAGGGTATCCAAATAGGAATAGGTGTAACGTAGGATTTCCTGATGAGCGGTTGTTATTTTAAAGTGTTTCAAAAAAAAAAAAAAGTGTTGAAAGAAACTAAGGCTCACCTAGACTTCTTTGGGGGGAGGGGAGGGCAATAGCCTAAAAACACAGGTCACCTACCACGAACTTGTAGGCCTAGATTTCAAGCGTCTTCAAAATCTTCACATTTAATCTATGCTCTCCCCTGAAATAATGAGATAAGCAAGGTATGTCTAACAGTAGCCTGCCCACACATCATCACATTTTCAATCATTTAAATAGGTGTAGGCCTATGTTTATTGTAAATCGAGCATGTATTGATCAACGACAAAAAACATCCCTTTTCTTCTAAAAAGGCAAAGTCGTGAATGATCTTTAACTTTGGAGAATAGGCTAATTGACAAGTGTTTTGGCAGCAGCAAAAAGGCAATCCCAAGACTCACTTGTTTTGGTTCAAAAGACCAGCTAGCCTAGTTTACAGTCCCGAACTGTCCACGGTGAAAACAAACCTGGAGAAAAGAGGTAGGATAGGCTTCCACTGCACTTCGACCAATAGGCTATAAGAGAAAGATGGACGTCGAATTGCTTTCACAGAGGTGAAAACTGTAAATGTTGCGGTTTCATCCCAGTTATCTTTGTTACTTTGTAATAAAACCTCAACTCCTTCAAAAAAACGTTCGATACGTGGATTCGGGCGCAGTGGTTGGCTATTCTACCAGTCGTTGCGCGACGCGACAACAAAACGCATGACCAGTTGGGAGGGAACAGTCTCGCGACGATGCATAGACCACCATAAAGGGAGTTTAACAATGCGAGGTCTAATAGAAAATGGCTCTTCGCTTGGATTCCCAGCGATTCTCCTGATCATATGCGTCGACGAAGACAACAGACTACTAGCCTACATCCTTGCGAGCAAGTAACGTTGTATTCCGAAGAAAGGCAAATTGTTTGGGTAGTCCAGATCGAGGAATTGGAAGTAGCAGCCTCAGCCTCTCAGTTGGTTCGAGACGATGGGTCACCACCTCACCAGTGATCTTGACCGCGTTCCCTCTCCGATTCGACTAGGGACTGGCTCCTTTTCTCTGGTGTTCTGCTCTAGCCTCCTTGAGGCTTCCCTGTCCCTCCCCCCTCCCTGAATCGTTCGTCTTGTATACCAGTAGAGTACCGCGCGAGGAGTTCCAGTCCTCCACGTTTGTACGTCACACTCCTGCGAAGGCGGTCGTAAAACGCGCAATCCTCGAGGGGCGTTTGGAGCGACACAAACATGAATGCACTAACGTACCCTGTCAGAGAAGGCCACATCATATGAACTAAATAAGAACCGTTTCAATACGCACAGACAGGGCTACAAGTTTATCCGTTCTCAAGGTGCACACTAGGCTATAGCATATAATTTGAAGTCACCGGGATACTATGAGAAGCTTTCAATAATAAATTCGACAATTAATTCAAAATCGACATTCAACCCGCATATATGGGGAATGGATCTCGAACCAGCAGGCCCTAATTAGTGAAGTACGAAATCCATCACCTATGGCCCAGTGCTATAATGCTAGAGGGGAAAACCAAATCTCTTTCATCTTAGATGTACGTTGTACCTGATATGGTGTTGTCTGTGTGATAGCCAATCCAAAAATTATGGATATAACACTACAGACATTTATTTAAAAAAAGGCAAATATCTGTTTAAAAAAAATAAAAACCCTGATGGAATGAGATGCAAAGACAGATTATTATATTGTCCTCATGAATGACCGAGGATGCAAACACTTGACCTGAATCAATAGCGTATGTGTCTGTATGGTTCTGTGTGAGAGTATGACGTGAGTGTATGAATGTATTCTTCTATGCACCAGAAGTAGCTTTGCATTTTGTTGTGACAATGTTTTACAATGTTTACTTTTTATAATCACAAATAAATGATTCTGAAACAAGCCTTTTCTTTGTACATCCTTGAGAAGAAATTTAGAATATTGCCCATTGGTTTGTTTTGTTGCAGAATGATATCCAACACTATAAATGTGTGTGTGTGTGTGTATAGCTCTCATGCAGCTCCCTGCATGTACTAAACATTAATAGATCAGATCCCTCTGTCACCACACACACACACTAACACATTTCCCCAT
>NC_063195.1:16074600-16137100 GCF_017589495.1 Alosa alosa
TGTGCATTCTCTCTCTGTGTGGTGTGTGGCAGTGTGGGTGGCACGTGTGGGTGGTATGCTGCAGGTGTGTGTGTGCTTGCAGGCAGGTGTGTATGCGTGCAGTGTGCGTGCGTGTGTTTGTGCGTATGGGTTTGTGCGTATTGTGTGTGTGTGTGTGTGTGTGTGCGTGTGCGTGTGCGTGTGTGTGTGCCAGGGGCCTCAGTGTTGAAGAAAAAGCGTGTGTGTGCGCAGATGGTTCCGGTGGACAGCGTCACCACTGCAGTGCTGGACATCCGGTTGACGGCAAAGAGCAAAGGGATGGTGCAGCATTACACCTGCCTTGGGTAGGACACACACACACACACACACACATACATATACACACCTTTATCTCATACACACCTCTTTAACTCACCTTTAAGTCACTTTTAATTCATACACACACACATTTTAAGTAACACACATCTTTAAGACATACACACACACCTTTACCTCAGTTTAACTTTAACTCAGACATAGGCTTCGATACTGTGGGTGCTCTGGGTCTCGAGCATGTGTGCCACATGCCAGCTTACAGTCCCGGCAAAATTTACATGAATTTAAAATCAACCAAACATCACAGATGGTGCTAACTGCAGCATCTGCAATAATGTGATTGCAATCCCCTGCTCCATATATATATATATATATATATATATATATATATATATATATATATATATATATATATATATATATATATATATCCTAACCACCAATAAAAGCGTCTCTCCGATGAAAAATCCTCTTTAGACACTTCCAACCTGAAGAATTAACGCAAGGCCATTTTGTCGGGGCTTCCACCTGAATGTTTAAAGTGTAGCCCAGAATATAATTTTATAAGTAGTCTGACAAAGCCTATTGCTTTGTGACACATCTAAACACTGGTCCCTCTCTATAGAACGTCAATAACATATTGAAGTGAAGAGGTCGCAAAAGTAAAGCAGATAGAACGATTGGCATTTTTGTGTGTATGTCGGTCGCTGTTGATTTCCTAAGGTGCTGAAATGCATACATTACTACTTTCTCAAAATCGTATGGCAACAATTCATGTGCTATGTTTTTGCATGAGGTTTATTTTGGGCGTTGGTATTGGGCATTTAATTGTTTTAGCACCCCACCGACGGAAACTTAAATTGGCGCCTATAAACTCAGACACACACTGTTAATTAATCTGTAACTAACATACACTGTTAACTCCCCTTTAACTAACACATACCTGTAACTCACTCCTGTCTCTCTCTCTCTGTCTCTCTCTCTCTGTGTATGTGTGTGTATGTGTATGTGTATGTGTATGTGTATGTGTGCGCATGTGTGTGAATGCGTGTGCATGGTGCGGGTGCGTGTACGTGTGTACTTGTGTGTGTGTGTGTTTGTGTGTGTGTGTGTGTGCGTGCGTGTGCGTGTAGGGACGTGCACGGCTTCGTGGTGTGGTGCAGGAAGGGTGCGTTCTCGGGGCCCACCCCCCAGGCCAAGCCACGCAGCGTCAGTCTGGACCTGCGGAAGCTCTCCCTGGAGGGGACCGCCCCTCCACAGCCACTACGGCCCTGGTGAGCCAATCAGAGGCCCGTTTGGTCACACACCTTTCACTCACACCACTGTGTTTCATCCAGGGGTGGGTAGAGTACTGAAAATCTATACTCAAGTGAAAGAACAATTACTCCCTTAAAAAAATTACTTCAGTAAAAGTCAGTAAAGAATATTCCCATCTGAGAAATCTACTCAAGAAAAAGTAAAAAAGTATTTTGTTAATACATTACTCCAGTAACAAGTTATTTTTTTACATTTGTATCCCTTTAAAGGGCCATCAAAAATATGAAAAAGTATCCTTTACGCCTGTTTGCTTTTCTCCTCCTCTGTAGGCTGATCATATAGACAATCATACAGACAACCATATTTTAACAGCCATATTTTATTTAATATACTTTATTATTATTTGACACACTTCTGTAAGCTATCTTGTCATAGCCAGAAAAGGCATTAAGTGGCTACGGATTGAAGTTACTTCCAATCCATTGCCAGCTGATTCTTCTGCTTTGCTGATCCTTCTGCTTTGCATTGCTAGAAGTCTGGTTATAACTTCACCATACAGACACTGTAACCTAAAAAACACTTTGCTATATTATGGGTAGACATATATTTAGGCTACACATAGCTTAGGCATGCCCACTCGGACAGACCGACAGAGTAGGCTATCTTTTTTCTCAGCCGACCGTCTCTCTGTCATGTCCTGCACTGACAACATTGAGGCTACATTCATAACGAATGCTAGGTTTGTCTAACTTGTGTGCTCGATTTCCAGTGCATTTGCTTTGCTTGTGAAATGAAGTTGTAGGCGTACTTTCCTTGTCCAATGTGATTGTTGAACTATGCTGCCTAGAAATTAATATAGGTGAAAGTTTCCGTGTCGTGTCATACCTCTCGTCTTGTTGCTACTCTGGCAGTCTCACCAGAAGATGCAGCAGCTGGCAGGACGTCATTGCCTCAACTGAGCTGTTAGATATATAGAAAATCTACTTCCGTTTAATAGGCTAAAACATCGTCTGATTCTGAGGCCAGTCATTACTTTTATAAAGTAAAGTATACTTACATAAAATTATGCTTATTAAATGCTTTCCTCAAATCACTTTTCACAAATTTTTTTCAAGAGTAATATTATCGGTTATCGTATCGGTATCGGCCACAACAAACCAATAAATATCGGTTATCGTTATCGGCCCTAAAATTCCATATCGGTGCATCTCTATTGTGTATTCATAGCAACCCCCCTGCAGCGCCACCACGCCTCAGCGGCCGGCGCAGCAAGCTGGAGGAGAACAGTGTCGGAGAAAGTGACAGCAGCAACAACATCTACGGCATCACAGGTACGGCGCTAGAACCTCACAAACGGCAGCACAGGTATGGGGGTAGAACCTCACAAACGGCAACACAGGTACGACACAAGAACCTCACAAACGCTACTATTAGTAGGCTTTAAAGGAAGCCTTTAATTGCAACGTTCTACCACAAGGTATTTAAAGGTGCTGCCTTTGATCCTGGCTAAAGTCTGCACCTTTATATACCTTGTTGTTATAGCCTGTGGGCCCTTGTTTTTGCGGTGTGCAGACCACTGTCAACTGCTTTTCTGATTCTTGACTGCTTCAGAAAGTAAAAGTCACAACCATGCACTTGGTTCCAGCCATTCTCTAAACCACCATTTGTCTTTGAGTGTTAACGCACAAAGACCAACACTAGTGAGACCTAGTACCCACACTAGCATCTGTGAATGCATACCCTGTATATCTGTACTGATGGCTAAGATGACTTATGTTTGCTACTTCCTGGGACATTTTACCACAGCCCCCCCCCCCCCTTCAGTTCTGCTGTTATGTCAAACCTCTCAGCTCTAGCTTCCCCTTAGCCAACAACCAAGTCCAACAGTAAAGTATAGACCCTTTCAACAATAAAAACAAAAACAATGCTTGAACATTCTATTTGGTTCCCAATCTAATTCCTCTGCATTAAGATAACATATGGAATGTTAAAATGGAAGCCTTGTGGGGCCAACTATGATGCTGATAATGGAACTCTCTTGAAAGGGTCTATAACTGCTCTCCTATTTCCTACCAAGTCAAATATCGTAAACACACACTCACGTACACACGTACACACATACACACCACCAAGTCAAATATCTTTTACTTTTACTCTCTGAAGCCCACCTCGCTATGACTGTGTTACTGTGGAGTGGGTAAGACTGTTTTTAGTGGCAGGCTAACACATACTGATGACTTGCGCTAGCTTAGCACCTGCGAACTCTGCAACTAGAAGGACGGTAGGAAATGTGTTGAAAACGGTCTCACTGATAAATATCACACTTGCTAACTTGGAAATGAGGTCCTATGTCCAAAATCCTGAACCACCCCTTTAAAGACCTGTAAAGGTTAACCAGTCACCTTACAGCCCTGAAAAAGGCTAGCCAGTACACACTGGACAGTACAAAAGCAATGCAAAGCATGTAAGTAAGTTGTATGTAATCTAACTACTGCCTCTGCCTTAGCCATCGATGGAGTTCCTTTTGCTCTGCATCCAAGATTTGAGGCCCAGTCCAACGGCAAGGTGTGTGTGTGTGTGTGTGTGTGTGTGTGTGTGTGTGTGTGTGTGTGTGATGTGTGCAACATTATTTGCAACTATCTGTCACTCAAATTGACCCAATTTTCTCTTCAGGTGCCGACGAACTCCTTAAATAACATGCGTATCAAGTCTATCCAAGACATTGAGAATGAGGTACTGTCACTGACTTTACATCTAACTTTCTTCTTAGATTGTACGTTTTTTGTGTTTTGAACTTTAAATAAGACATGAGATTGTAAGCCATTGTCTCTTCATGTCCACAGTGTCTACATTCATTGTGTATAATTTATATGTTAATGTGTGTGTGTGTGTGTGTGTGTGTGCGTGTGTGTGTATCTGTCTGTGTGTCTGTGTCTGTCTGTGTCTGTCTGTGTGTGTGTGTCTGTGTGTGTGTGTGTGTGTGTGGGTGTGTCTGTGTGTGTGTGTGTGTGTGTGTGTGTGTGTGTGTGTGTGTGTGTGTGTGTGTGTGTCTGGGTGTGTGTGTGTGTGTGTGTGTGTGTGTGTGTGTGTGTATCTGTCTGTGTGTGTGTGTGTGTGTGTGTGTGTTGTGTGTGTGTGTGTGTGTGTGTGTGTGTGTGTGTGTGTGTGTGTGTGTGTGTATCTGTGTGTGTGTGTGTGCAGTACAACTACACATTCTCTGTGGAGGAGCAGGCTGCCAAGCGCCTCACCCCCTCAGCTGCGGCCTCCTCATAGAGACGCTTCCGTCGCTGCCGCCACCCCCCCCCCCCTTGAGGATCCGTCCTCACGCCTTCACCTGCCAATGGCCCAATGGCTTCATATCTCTCTGTCTTTCTTTCTCTCTCTCTCTCTCATTCATTCACTCACTCACACACACACACACACACACACACACTCACACACTATCTCAACTGCATGTCAAACAGACACAGGTGACCCATATATTTTACGTTAACACTTATCCATTGTTTCTGACTAAACATTGTTTACAGTTATCTGTGTATGGGCAAGTTGAGGACTGACTGAACCCTGTCTCTGACTGAATCTAGAGCCATCTACACAGTTAACAATCCCAAGCAGCTACATTTTTTCATGTCCTAGTAGCTGCTAAGCCTGCAACAGATAATCATGCTGTCTTACTCTTACCCTACTGACACTGTTAAGAATAAATTGTGTGTGTGTGTGTGTGCGTGTGTGTGTGCGCGCACCTATGTGTGTGTGCGCCTGTGTGTGTGTGTGTGTGTGTGTGTGTGTGTGTGTGCGCGCACCTCTGTGTGTGTGTGTGTGTGTGTGTGTGTGTGTGTGTGTGTGTTTGTGTGTAAGTAGAGGCTTGCCCATTTCTCTGGTCTGGTAAAGCTTGCTGTGACTATGATGTTTATCTGAACTGATTGGCTGGAAAGGAGAGAAGTAGCAGATTATGTGGCACATTTGAGGTGGTAATTGATGCGTGTCACACTCTGTCCAGACACATTTAGAGTAAATAGAAGTTCCTGTTCTATTTTAATATAGTACCAACAGAGTAATGGAGTGGAAATATCCCATTTGTGCCACATTCTAGAATTGTCTAGAATTCCAGAGTCCAGTCTTGATTCAGTGACAGTCTTAAAGCTGGTAGAGAGATTCGGTCTCCCTATCACTGACTTTCCATCAAAATTCTTGAAATGGTTTTAGACCCCCTTTAAAGGGCTATTGAGTTTGCATGTTGTTTAGAGATAAACAAAGGTGAATCTGCGCAGTGCCGTTGGCTATCATTAAATTGGCAATGCATAGGCTCCAAAATATAATAATTTGCATATAGCGAAATGTGCATCTTGACCACATTTTAGTCTAATTTGTCTGATTGTGAGTCATATGGCTGGCTTCATCCTGCACACATACGAGCTACATTGAAAGCTGTCTGTTGTGTGTTGCCGGCTGTTTTTATTTTCCTTAGATGATGCACTTTTTCCTCTTTAAATGATGTGACCGCTGTCGCCTTACCTAGCCAGCTTGGCCTACATGACTTTGCTGCTGGTACCAGCACACAGAGTTTGAATTACTTTGTTTCTCCTCATCATTTAATCGTTTGTGCAAAATATTGCAATTGTCAGTGGTGATGGGATGTATAACTGACATGAAACTGTTTTTGTTTTTTTACACTCTTGAAATGAATCTTAATTATATTGTGTCATGTTTGTATGGACCATGTAATTCTCTGCTTATTATATTTAAATGTTGTTGTTGTTGTTTTTTATGTCTGGGACCAAAAATTTGAAACGGGACATTGTCTTTATTATATATTACTATATTTTAGTGAAGGATGTATGTAAACTACAGGAATGTGCTGATCATCTTGAATTACTTTTTTCTATATCCCCGCTTTCTTTCTGTTTTAACTTTTTTTTCTAAATAAAGACCTTTAAAGAAAAAGCAATATACATTTTGACAATGCATTTAAAAAAAAAAAAAACGAAACTGGAAATATGCTACTTTTTGGCGTGATATTTGATTGTACGTCGGCCAGAATAGATCATCTTCAGTGTTTGTAGGTTTATTTTTATATTTTCAAAATCCTTCAAATAAGATTGGACCAATGCAGGAGACTGACAATGAATGGATTGCTTTTTATCCAATCGTTTCGAAATATCCCGGCTTTCAACCAGAATCAATGCTTTTAACCAATGGGAAGAGGCAGACGCGTTTTGTTACCGCAACGCAGTGATCTACTTTTCCTTCCTCGCACGCAGTGCGTATCACTACCTTGGCCAGATCACCAACCCACAAGTCAACCTATATTCAAGTATGGACGGACGAGGCTACGGTTCAGGTAAAGTCGCGTTGTTTTGTTGTCTCTCTAAATTAATGATTGTCTCATCCACGTCTATGACTTTATATGATAATTTCTAAGATCACTAAGCATTCCCTCAACACTCACATTTTGTATAATAATCACAACTAGGCTAGGTTAGCTAATGCTAACCGATCAATGCTCCGTTACTTTTCGGCAGTAGGCTACCTAGCGTTAATGGAAATGATTCCAGCTCTAGCTAACGTTAGCAAAAGGCCCTCACTGATCTGTTAGCTAACTATTTTACCTGCATTGAGTTGAATAGAGTTAACGGGCTTCTCGATTACTTGAAGGATTGAACTAGACGTTGGGGTTGTTTGCAGGAACTAAACTGGTCAAGGGTGTATCTAACGTTAGTGTTGCTTGTTAACACGAGTGGCTAACCGGCCTGCGTGTAAACAATGGAAAAGTCGTGATGCCACCTAGCATCGAAGAGCTAGCGAGGTGAATATTGTTGTGCATAGTGAATTTATTTCCAGACACGGTAACTAACACAAACTTTAAAGTTACCTTATCCTTTACATTTGCTAGTAGAAACGCCGTTGGTCAGTCACGACTTAACTAATCGCATATTCCCGACTCTCGCAGCCAGAAGTTAGCTGCCAGCTAAGCTTTACATTAAAATGGCCGCCATGAGACTTTTCATAGCCCTGTCTTAAATTTTTAGCTAACTTACAGCTAGCAACTCACCACACGCCCCTCTAGCTAGCCATAAAGTTAGCGGTTGTTATGCAACACATGCAACCATTTTGGGGCCTGGCGGATACAACAGCTTATCTTAGGTGTCTATTTTCAATAGCTGTTTGCCAAGTTAATTGACCGAGTCCTACAGCTTCTCCCTAAACTAGACCGTTTACTGACGTTTGCCTTCTGTTATGTAAGCAATGGAAGGGTTCATTTATTTGTGGCTGGTGTGATTATTCGTCCTTGGACAATTGTAAAGGCTGTGTAGGCTACACAATATTAGCATTATTTTTACAATTGTTTCACTACGATTAACTTCCAACTTGCGTGCTCGACTTGCAGGCTTCTCCGGTTGGGGTGGAGGTGGCGGAGGTTCCTCAAGCAGAGGTAGGTCACCGAGGAAAGCTCATTAAAATGGCCTTTCATGCTCATCAGGCACAGTGTTGTTCACATTGGTGTTTTACACATACCTGAGCACATGCTGTTCTAGAGTAGAAGCTAGTCACACAGTGACAGTAAGCAAAGAATGAAAGTTGCCTGTCCAATCAGTGCTTCCGTGCGTTTTCCAGACATTGGGTTGCCATACATTGTCTTGGGTCAGTAGCGTAGTAGACTAGTCAGGTGTGTCGGACTTAAAGGGGGAATTTGGTTTGGGCCCACATAGTGCTGTAGGAAGACATATTTGTGAATGTGCCTGCACACAGAGGAATGTGCATACAGCGGACAACAGACAGACAAACAAGCAGTAAGTTAGTCGAGGTCGCAGGTCAGTCTAGGTAGCACTTCAATAGAGCTAGATAGATAGATAGATAGAAAGATGGATAGAAAGAAAGATAGATACTTTATCGATCCAGACAGAAGGTCTGAGATCTTCTGCTGTTTCTGCCCCTCCCCCAGACCTGTATGGGTACAAGGACTCCATGTCGGGCGGCGGGGGCTTCGGTGGTGGTGGCGGTGGAGGCAGCGGAGGCTACGGCGGTAGCCTGATGAAGAGCAGGCTCTCCGGAGGCTCAGGCCTGTCCTCCACGGTGAGCAACGCCGACGAAGTCATCGCCAAGATCAACCAGCGCCTGGACATGCTCACACAGCTGGAGGGTGGCATGAAGGGGGGCGGACGCAGCGACAGGTAAGGCTCAGCTACTCCGCACGCCAAAAAGTGTGTGTGTGTGTGTGTGTTTTTCGAACTGGGATTAGGCCTCACACACACACTCGCTCACTGTTTCTTGCTCTCTCTAAATAGCCTTTTCTGCTGAAAAAGCCACGTGTGTGTGTGCTTGAAGAGAAAGTACTAAGCGCGCACACCCCACACACACACATACACACAAACTGGAAGAAACAAATGCTGAATGTTCTCAATGTACTTGCTCACCGAGAGACCAAAACATGCACACCGCCATACACTGTGCCCGCTCTAATAGGAGTTTCACACATCACACATCTAATCACCTTGATTTAAATGTAATTAAATTAAAACGCTGTGATTTAAATATGACCCTCACACACTCACTCAAGAAGTTCACAATGTTTTTTTCAGGCGTACTTTAATAATGGCCTACCTCTTTCACACCCCATGAAGTAGCCTAGCCTATTAGCACCCATGTTGGCACAATTGACCTGTTCTGTGGACGCTGAAGGACGTGTACCTGGAAGAGATTATCACCTTGCTCTCCCCACAAACACACCCAGATGACCATTCATCGCATATCTTTTAGGGCCATAGATCTTTTCTCCGTTAGCCACTACACTACCCCCACCCCCCTCCATTCAACCACTCAGTGCTGTTCTTCAGTCTTTCATTTTTTCGCTAATTGATTGTCAAATTATATACTTTATAATGAGGAGAAGGAGCAGCACTCAGAGTTCTCCGTAAAATTGTATGGGGTTAGTTTGTAATGCCACTATGCAGTTGTCTACACATATCCCGCCTCTAATGTCAGTAACCAAATGCATTGTTGGAAACGGCATGATTGGCGTAATCTTCAGAAATAGTTAACCAAAGTAACTGCCCTAAGCTGTTACCAAGATGGCCGCAGAGTGGCAAAACTGGCCCTGTTTTCTATAAACAGACACCATCCAATTCAATCACCCAAAATTGTTGTTGTTGTTATTGATGTTAGGATCAGCAGGGGCTTTGACTTTGACACATACACTGTCCCACAAGCTGCATCACAGCACCCCTATCTCCGTCCTGTGGCCTATCAAGTCCTCCATTGTCTGACTGTCATGGGTGGCACGCTGTTCTTCCTGCCACAGCTGTTTCCATTTTGCTCATGATGCTCTCCCTGTCCCTCACATTCACACACCATTGATGCATCACTGGTTCACCTCCCTTCACTGTGCGTCTTCTCTTGCCGCTGTGTGTTGGTACCATCTCGTAGCCTTCCTGGGCGCGTGGGTATTCCAAGGAAGTGGTTTAGTGGCTAACCCAGATGAGTTTACATATTCATTTATTTATTTACTTATATATTAATTTGGCTTAAAAAAAGAAAAGAAAAAAACACTTTTATCCAAAGCCACTTATAATGTCAATTATTACAAGTCTCCCCAGAGCTACTTGGTTCAGTGCCTTGCTCAAGGGTACTATGGTAGCAGTTATGAATCAAACCCACAACTTTCCCTTAGCCACTACACTTCCTCCGCCCTATAGCTAACATTCTGCTTGATGACCTCAGTGAAATGCTTCCGAAGGCTCCTCTGTCATTTTTGCGGTGTTGGTGATTTTGGTGGTAAATAGGCTGGTAATTGATTGGATGCTGTGGGAAATCCCCCCCACCTATTAGCACAATGAATTTATCACTGTCTATCTGAAATGGCCCAGGATTCGAAATGCCCAAATCCCACTGTTTTTAAATTGACCTAATTGAAAATGTAAAGCTAAAGTTTTGGTCAGAAATCCTCCTTGCATGTGGACTGTTTTGACTTAAGTTCTTTAGTATATTTTCTAAGGCGTCCTGGCAGGTGGTGAAGTGAATGTTGATACTGAATAGTTTTGCTCAGAGGGAGTTGTCGGAGTTTGTTCTGAGGAGAGTTGGTTAAAAACAAGATGAAAGTGCGAGAAAAGTGTTTGTTGCAAAGACACAGAGCCAAATTTAGCCTCTTTGGTCGATAATTAAGCGGTAATGAATGCACGCTCGCCTCGATTTGGTTAACTCTCCAGTAGCCATCTCCAGTGGGTCCCTATATGCCAAACTCACACACACTCTCTCCAGCTCATATTCTGAAATACACTTCTACCTTCCTTTGCACCCACACACCCCCACCCATCTGAGGGAAGTGTGTTTCCTTTTGCTGCACTGATCCTGATGGTGTGGGTATTCATACAGCACTCTTTTTAGCCACTTTGCATGTATTTACGCAGCCTAGACCTGTGCTGCCCTGTCCAGGAAGTGATCTTCTTTCCGCCCAAATGAGCAGTCCTAATTGTCTTGATATGTCACCTGGTAAATGATGGGCTAGTGGTAATCCTAACGACGTTAAATTAGCCATTTGTGTTGTGTTCAATGAAATTTTTATCAGGGAGTCTTTTGGAGAGCTCTGAACCATATGGGGGTTCAGGAAACTGTTTTGGGCTGAGGTGTTCTGGGCTCACTGTGGTCGACTGCACACATCCATCGCCTCACCTGGATGTCGGCCATGTTGGCGCTGTGTTCTGCCGGAATCTCTGTCGCATCTGCCACGTCATCGTCACTGTCCTCTCGGCCTGTCCCTGTGTTCTCAAAGCATTCCAGTCTGTGCTTGATGTAGACGACGTGTCGTGTCCCCTCTATTGTTTGTCACTGTCTGTCCATTTTGTTGGAGACGGAGAAAGATGGAAATCGCCGCCTTTTGCTGTGTGTCTTTCTCCCTTCTCTCTCTTTCCATTTCTGTTTCTCGCCATATAGTTAAGCACCCGATATCACACACACACACACACCCATCCATGTTTTGTGTGTTTTTCTTCGTCCCTTTAAGTGCAGGTTGGGATCCCTCCTCTTGGCTCAGTGAGGGGTCCACGCAAGAGGGTGCTGAATTGTGATGTCACAATGTTGATCATGCTCTGCCGTGCCCCCACAAACAAACAGGAAGTCTCTGTTGCCAAGCTACAAACCATGAGCCCCCCCCCCTCAGGGAATTGGTGCCCCACTGGCTTCCAGATGGTACAAAGGACCATATTTATGCCCCCTCTTAAGATGTGGTCAACTTTTTATGAGATTCCCAGTTTCTCGTACTTCTCCCAGATCCAATACTTTCTCCAGATGTTATTTCTCTCATTCAACCAGTCCTACAGTATTGTTATAAAAGGCCCCTAAACAGTTATTTGTCTGGGAACGTTTGTTCTTTTATTGTCCCTGTGTGCCACCCATCCCCAAGATGCCCCTTTTTCTGAGACCCTCATGAGTGGGGGTTAAAGGGATTGCAAACAAAAAAAACCTAAACAATCTATAACACCAAACACGGTGATTGTGTGAGAGAACTGGCGTGAGGAGTCTGGCTGAAATGGGTTTATGCAACAGAGTTTCAGTGACTTATTTCCCTTGTTTGTGTCTCCAGACTCCAGTTTGTTTGGGCTGATGATTTTGAGTTTGAGCTTATTTTACCCTTTTGTTGATGTTTTTTTTTTTTAATTTTGTTTTTTTATTATCTTTGTGTTTTTTCTTGTTGGGAGATTTTTTTTATTTTTTTATGTTGTGCTTGTTCCTCTGCTCATTTGCGAGGGAGAGAATGAATGAGGGGTGATGATGATGATCATGATGAAGAAAAATGGAGGGATTGTGGAAGAAAAAAAGACAGGAAAAATAAAACTCCTGAATCTCCTCATTCCTCACCCTGTGCTTGCTCTGCACCTCCCTCTCCTCTTCCCCCTTCCCTCCCCCCACCCCCTCTGTCGCAGGTTTGACCAATACCATTCCTTTCAGGATTTCTCTCAGCTCCTCCTCCGCCATGGGGCCCCGAGATCTCTACAGATCTGGTAGCTATGGCTGGCGGGGTGAGCCCTCGATGGACTCTGATGGGCTCACAGGCAGTGGCCTCGCGACGGGCCGGGAGGGGATGAGGGGCGAGCCATGGGCTTGGGCGGAGGCCTTGGCGGCAGTGGTGGAGGGGGCGGTGGTGGCGTTGGTGGTGGTGGCGGCGGAGGCTTTGACAGCCTCTCCATAAAATCTCAAAGGCCAGTTAGATGCCCTCCATGACACCTTCTCTGGCTCCGGCTGGGGGGGCTCAGGAAGGGGTTAGCTGATCAGACGTTCTCCGGAGGTGGGGGAGGAGGAGGTGGGGCGGGGGCGGAATATGGGCGACTTATGGGCGACCCGGTGACAGAGGACAACCCTTCCTCCATGAATTTGCCGGATCTTGGCGGGCCGGGCCGGGCGGTCACAGTCTGATCCGGCACCCCAGAGACACTCCAGAGGCGAGGCAAGCTGCCGTCCCTGCTGGGCCAGCGCATGTTCCCCGAGACCGGGGGCTTCCAGGCACCCCCCCACGCCCACGGCCACGCCCACGGCCCCCAGGACTACTCCTCTCCTCGCCAGTTTGGGCCCCCCGACTAACCGCATGTGGGGACGCAAAGGGCCCCTCAACCAGTGGGGCACCTCCCAAAACTTAAATAAAAAAAAAAATAAAAAACTTTAAATAAAGGGAGAAACGCCCATCATTGTTGGGCTGGGCCCCCAGGGCTGGTGGTTTATCTAAAAAGGAAAACAAACAAACAACAAAAGGTGAAAGCTTTGTGAAGTCCTGCCCAAGCAGCCACATGTTACATGCCCACCCAATACATCATGGCCCCCTGTCCTCTTCCTGCCCTCGTTGAGAGCACCAAAATCACATCCCAACCCCCCCTCTGGGTCATTTCACCACTGCTACAAAATAGCCCACAGCCCACTCTTGTAGCTTTGCTTTGGTCACTATTTGCTCGTACTTGTACTGGATTAAGCCCCATGTAGCGGTAGTTGTTCTCAGAGACTGCACCGGTCACCAAAATCTCGTCCCAACTCCCCTGTGGGTCGTTTTCTCTGTTACAAAATAGCCCACAGCCCACTCTTGTAGCAGTCTGCCCCCCTTTTCTTGGTCACAAAGACTACCTAAAGAGACCCTGTTGTTTTTACCCATAATTCCCTCATACCAAAGAGAGAATCTTGTTATTTTACCCACACCTCCCCTTCGGCAGTGCTGAATAATGCCAGTATGGTTCAGAACACATGCAAGTCCTTCGCCCATTCCCCCTGAAGCAAAGACACTGCGCTCTCAGTCCAACTATTTATTTATTTTGGGTTGTTTTAATTGTTAAAAAATAGCTTCACTTTGGTCACAATTTGGTCATACTTGTGCTGTTATTCTTAGTCAGTCTTTAACCCTTTTAAGATACATCACTCTCCAAACCCCCACGCCCAGTATTCATAACTGTCATTTTCTCTGCGGGTTTTCCCGTAGCATAGGCCAACAATAACCTCATAAGCTATCCTTTTTTTTTTTTTTTTAATGGCAAAAAATGTAACTCACTTAGTCAAGCTTGTTTATGACATGTGTTTGATGTAAGGTAAGTCTGTGTATGCCAAAATTCCGATGGATCTTGTCTTTTTGACTAGATGCAGTAATACTGAAGCATTCCGTAAAAGTGTATGTGCAACTTTTAAATGTTGCGTGTTGTCGAATGAAAGATTGTCAACTGTTCTCTTTCCGCATGCTTGTACACTTCTGCTTGTTATGCATAGACATTCATTAATTTAGCGGCTGTGCTGTGCTTTTCTGTTCTGTGTGTAAGTCAACAAGATTTTGGCTAATCGTTGCTGATTCTGTCTTAGAAAGATGACATCCAAGCGTCTGGTGCGGTGTAAATGCATTGTCTCTGCGTCGAGTAAAGCGTATTTATTGTGTGTGTTAATGTTTGCACATAACTGTGTTCGTATGTCTGTTTCTGTGTGCGTGTGTGAACAATTGTGTTGACACCTGCCGATGGTTACTCAACAACTTAAGATTGAGAGAAGTAAGCCCGCGTGATGGTCAGAAGAAAGCGAAGAAGAAGACTCAGGAGCGCGGGCGTGGAGCCGAGGTCTAAAGAGTAAGGCAAGACCGAGGAAACGGGACTGACGAGAAGCAGCGAAAGGATGCTTACTTTGTGTGTGTGTGTATTGACTTGTGTGTATGTGTATGTAATGTATATATATATATATATATATATATATATATACTCCTCTATATATATATATATATATATATATATATATAACTCTTTTTGCCCTGCTCTCTGTCAGATTCAAGGGTGCAATCATTAGGTGAAATACAGTGGAAATCTTCAGGTAAGCGGTTAACCCTGCTTTTTTGGTGTTGGTTCTGCAGGGGAAGGAGCTAAGGTACTGAGGCCAGCGGTGAAAAGGTCAGGAAACCAAGGACTCAACTTAAAGGACTCTACTTTACTTTAATAAGTGTGTGTCGCGTGTAGCGGCATCATAAAATGCAGGGTGTACATAGGTGTGTGAGGGATTCTGCTTGAGTGTGTGACTGAGCTTGTGTGCATCATAAATTGCAGGGAAGGACAGTGGGATTATATATCGTTTTTTGTAGTTGTTTTTTTTGTATAAGCTTAGCGGATGTAGTGAGAGAAAAGTGTGTGTGGATCTGGCGTCATCAATTTTAGTCAAAAGATGTCTAATGCTGCCCGGTACATCAGAAGACTTTGACAAGATTTGGAAAGATTCTTGAAAAGATTGTGGTCTTTGCGTGGTTAAAGCCTCCAATCTTTCAGAGATCTTTCCCAAATATGATAAAATTCTTCTGAATATGGAATGGGTTAACTCCAAGAGAGCGGGTGTGAACGTGTTATTGATGATGTGTATAATCCAAGTCACTGCTGCTTCACAGGCTGCCAAGCCTGCGGCTGAAGGAGACAAAGGGAGGTAAGCAACCACCTTTTACGGTTACTGAATCTAGTAACGCATTGCTCAGGAATGATGAATGTAAAAGCATGTCTTAAGTCCCCTGTGAGAAACTAGACTCACTTGTCATCAAACAGCTAAGGGGTCTGTGGTATTCCTCTGTGCTCCCCTGACAGGTGACCATCAGGAGGATCATCAGATCAAGAAAAGCTAGGAACAAGCAGCAAGCAGCCGCTCCAGCCAGGAGGAGACCTCTTAGAGGTTAAAGCGCCTGTGACTTCATGGAGATGTCAGGGTCAGTTCAGCCAGGGTCAGTTGGGGTCTGTGCTCTTGGCGATAGCTCTCTCTTTGCCAGTCCTATACACCCTTGTCCCAGAGGTCGGTTGGGGTCCTGCTGTGATGTCTGTGTGTGTGTTACAGGGGGTGTCCGCGATTTCGATTTTATATTCCAGAAATGGTCAATCCCATCTCAATCTGGAACTTATTAAAAGTAGAATACGGCGATGCAGCCACACCCCAATCTCACGTCCAGCATGCCAAGACAAACAAACACATGCGTATTGCTTTAGGCAATGGCGTCCAGCAGCAGCAGCCAGTTAAAATATACACATCAACCTACGAAATCAAAGCCCTCTTGCTGCGTGCGGTGTGAAAAGTGACCGTTCATTCCGTCCAATTAAAACTAGCACAACCTACTCAACATACCAAGAATTGAAGCCAGTCTAGTTACAATTCAAAGAAGTTACTTTAAGGCTTAAAATGCACATTGATAGGAATTACGCCTTCCCATGAACACCAACCTTGGGTCTCTTGGTGTGCTGAAACTGTGTGTGTGTGTGTGTATTGTGTGTGTGTATGTGTATATATATATATATATATATATATATATATATATATATATATATATATATATATATATATATATATATATATATATATATAATATCTTTTTTTTGCCCTGTTCTCTGTCAGATTCAAGGGTACAATCATTAGGTGAAATACGGTAAATCTTCAGGTAAACGGTTAACCCTGCTTTGGTGTTGGTTCTGCAGGGAAGACTGAAGGTACTGAGGCCAGCGGTGAAAAGGTCAAGGAGGAAACCAAGGACTCAGCCAAGGACTCTGCTGCTGTAAGTGTGTGTGCGTGTAGCGGCATCATAAAATGCAGGGTGTACATAGGTGTGTGAGGATTCTGCTGTAAGTGTGTGTGACTGGGCTTGTGTGCATCATAAATTGCAGGGAGGACAGTGGGATTATATATCGTTTTTGTAGTTGTTTTTTTGTATAAGCAACGGATGTAGTGAAGAATGTGTGTGGATCACAGCGTCATCAATTTTCGTCCAAAAGATGTCTAATGCTACCCGTACATCAGAAGACTTTGACAAGATTTGGGAAAGATTCTTGAAAGATTGTAGTCTTTTGCATTAGTTAAAAGCCTCCAATCTTTCAAGAATCTTTCCCAAATCTTGTCAAAGTCTTCTGGTGTAAGGATGGGTTAACCAGAGAACGGGTGTGGTGTGTGTGTGTGTGTGTGTGTGTATAATCAAGTCACTTTTCTGCTTCACAGGCTGCCAAGCCTGCCGCTGAAGGAGACAAAGGAGGTAAGCAGCCACCTTTTACAGTTACTAGATCTAGTAACACGTACTCAAGTGTGTGAATGTAAACGCCATCTTAAGTCCCCTGTGAAACTAGACTCATGTCATCCAAACAGCTAAGGGTCTGTGTGTCCCTCTGTGCTCCCTGTAGGGGTGACCATCCAGGAGGAGATCACTCAGATCAAGAAAAAGCTACAGGGCAAGCAGCAGCAGCCGCCAGCCCAGGAGGAGGGCCTGCCCAAGTTTAAGAAGCGCCGCGGCTTCATGGAGATGTCCGGGGTCAAGTTCAACGCCCAGAGGTCAGTTGGGGGGTCATGCTGCGCGTGTGTGTGTGTGTGCTCTCTCTTTGCCCGTCTATACCCACCCCTTGTCCCAGAGGTCAGTTGGGGGGTCCTGCTGCGTGTCTGTGTGTGTGTTAAGGGTGTCACGATTTCGATTTTATATTGAAATCGATCGAAATTACATCTCAATCTCGAACTTCGAACTTAAAAGTAGAATCGACGATGCAGCCACACCCCCAATCTCACGTCCAGCATGTATGCCAAGACAAACAAACACATGCATGTGCTGAACGGCGGCGTCAACAGCAGCCAGTTAAAATATACACATCAACCTACCGAAATCAAAGCCCCTCTTGCTACTTTGAAATCACCGGTGTGAAAGTATTCGTTCATTCACGTCAATTAAAACTAACTTAGCCTACTCAACATACCAAGTGAAAAGATGATCTAGTTACAGTCCAAAGTTACTTTAAGGCTTAAAATGCACATTGATAAGTACATATTCCATGAACACCAACCTTGGGTCTCTTCGGAGTGTGCTGAAACAATCAAATTAACATTCTGTGTTTCATTTCACTATGTTCACGTCTCTGTTTTTATTTAGCCTAATGTTAGTTCTGTTTACATTACCTCACGGTTGGAACAGTTTCAAAATAAAAAGCGGTTTCAAAATAAAAGCACCCAAATAGTAAAAGGAAAAGGCCAAAAGGAGTAAATAACATATAAGGAATGCATTAATAGTAATATTAAAAAAGATCAAAATCAAAATTACTTTAAAATCTAAAAAATTACATCGAGGATTTGGAGAATCGTGACACCCCTAGTGTGTGTGTGTGTGTGTGTGTGTGTGTGCTCTCTTTCCCCATCTATACCCACCCCTTGTCCGGTGGTCAGGGATGTCTCCCTCTCAGTCTAGTGGGCTCTCCCTGACTGAGACTTTCTCCACGAGTTCCGCTTCTCACGCATAGACTCTACAACAACCTGTCTTACTCTCTGGATCATGTTTGTTTTTGCCCCCACAGACACAACACATGCGCGCCGTACGCCCACACACACACACTTAAATCTCTCTCTCTCTCTCCTCTTCTCTCCTCTTCTCTCCTCTCAGGATGATGTTTGCCTGCTCCGTGTGCAAGTTCCGCTCGTTCTACAGCGAGGACATGGCCGCTCACCTGGAGAGCAAGTTCCACAAGGAGCACTTCAAGTTCCTCTCCAGCCAGCTCTCCAAGCCCACCACGGACTTCCTGCAGGTACACACACACACACACACACACACACCCACACATACACACACCCACCTCTACACACACACTGTTGTGGCTATATTGCATGTCTCACTCACTCACACAGAATTCATTCATGTGTACACACACACCTTTTCTACAGACATTTACAGGGGATGTTCATAATTAACTGAAGATAAATAAGACTTATTTATAAAACTCTTAATCTTTTATAGGAGTACCTGAACAACAAGTTAATTAACTCATTGTTGAAGGCCAAGCTGTTTTCGGGAGCTTTGTCCTAGAGTGCCAGCAATCTAGACCATTGTTGATGATTTTTGTACAGCCACAGCATATTCTGTGTTATAGCTATGAACACATACAATGGCTCATTTAAAAGGTGAGACTTTAAGCTCTCGGTGGGTGCAAACCGTGTATTTCTACACGCCTCTGTTCCTGAGAAATCCCAAGCTAAACAGTGGCTAGTGTTCATCAAAATCGCTGTTTTTTTCTAGAAATGGAGATATAACGTCTTTCATGAAATATTAAGTGTTGCCTGTTACTTACTTGTGTAAACTTTCCGGGAAGTGATCAGCGAGACTGCCACCTAGTGATAGACCCATGGCCTGGTTTTGACCTGACGTGCATGCGTCACTGATTCGACCCAAAGCGGCAACCGAGTTATGATAAAATGTCCAGATTGTGTGTTTTCATGAGTTTTCGATCGTCATATATTTTATTTCCATTCATCAGAGTTCCCAAAATCACATATAAGCTGTGTTAGAGTGTCTATTTTCGTAATTTAAAAAACAAGATAAAAACGTAATATTACGTTTTTGGCACTCAACGCATGGGAAGGAAAAACGTAATATTATGTTTTTGGCACTCAATGAGTTAACTGAAGATAAATAAAACTTTTAATCTTTTATAGGAGTACCTGAAGATAAATAAAACTTATTTATAAAACTCTTAATCTTTTATAGGAGTACCTGAACAACAAGTTAATTAACTGAAGATAAATAAGACTTATTTATAAAACTCTTAATCTTTTATAGGAGTACCTGAACAAGATAAATAAAACTTATTTATAACACTCTTAATCTTTTATAGGAGTACCTGAACAACAAGTTCAATAAGACAAATAAGACTTATTTATAACACTCTTAATCTTTTATAGGAGTACCTGAACAAGATAAATAAAACTTATTTATAACACTCTTAATCTTTTATAGGAGTACCTGAACAACAAGTTCAATAAGACAAATAAGACTTATTTATAACACTCTTAATCTTTTATAGGAGTACCTGAACAAGATAAATAAAACTTATTTATAACACTCTTAATCTTTTATAGGAGTACCTGAACAACAAGTTCAATAAGACAAATAAGACTTATTTATAACACTCTTAATCTTTTATAGGAGTACCTGAACAACAAGTTCAATAAGACACAGCAGAGGGTCACCCAGATCGACAACTTCAGCGCTGCCATCTGCCAAGTGCACAAGGAGCAGGACCTCACCAGAGGTGTGTGTGTGCGTGCGCGATCCCTGTTGTATGTGAATTTTATATATATAGACCCTTTCAAGAGTTCCATTATCAGCATCATAGTTGGCCCCACAAGGCTTCCGTTTTAACATTCCATATGTTATCCTTATGCAGAGGAAGTAGATTGGGAACCAAATAGAACGTTCAAGCATTGTTTTTGTTTTTATTTAAGGGTCCATATGTGTATACAAGTGAGTGTGTAGTACACATTTATAGTACAGTTTTGTTGATGCAGCTTTGTAGGAGTGGAGAGTGTTTTGTGACTTTTTGTCCCAGTATAATTTGACGTCTGTGTGCGTGCATGTGCGTGTTGGCCTATGTAAAAACACTCCATGGAAATCAGTCTCTGGCATGTAAATTCAAGGATGTGAAAGTCCGTGTAGTCTGTGTAGCAGGGCTGTACGCCTTGGATGTCTGTGCAGAACAAAGAGTGTGTATTTGATCTTTGACCCCCCCCCCCAATAGAGATCGGTATGGAGCACTTCATGAAGAAGGTGGAGGCGGCCCACTGTGCAGCCTGTGACGTATTCATCCCCATGCAGTTCCACCTCATCAAGAAGCACCTGCGCTCCCCTGACCACAACTACAACTGCAAGGTACACACAATAATAACACACATACACACACACACTGACATATAGACACAGGCACTCCTACACACACATATGCACGCACGCACACATACGCACGCATGCGCACACACACAACACACACACACACACACACACACACACACACAGACATATAGACACAGGCACTCTTACACACACAGATGTACAACTGCAAGGCACACAAAAATACACACACAAACACTGAAAAAATACAAAAATACACACTGACCTAGACACAGGCGTACCTACACACACACACAGACATATAGACACTGGCACTCATATGTACCTACACACACACAGACGTACAATTGCAAGGTACACACAGACAAAATACACACACACACACACACTCTGACATGGACACAGGCACTCCTACACACTAGAGGGTGACACAGGAATCAATTTTCACTCCCGTCCCATCCCGAGCCCACACAAATGCTCCCGTCATATCCCGATCCGCGGACTGCCCAAAAAAAATCCTGTCCTGCAGAATCCCGAGAGAAAGGCTCCCGAATCCCGTCCCACTCCCGTTTCGTTCCCAATGTTGTCTAAAGCATTGGTTCCCAAAGGGTGGGTCGTAGGAGATTTTATTTGGGTCGCCAGCATAGTGACAATTTATGTAGTGTATAGCCTACCTTACATAGCGTAGGAACTCCTTCTGTGCACATTTAAAACACCGCCAGAACGTGGATATCACATGGATATTATCGCAAAATGAAACCAATATTTCTGTCAGGCGCCTACCATGGACCTCACAGTTGCAAAATGCAAGGGACATGACTCAATTTATATTTGCACGAACAATTACGGACATCAGCTCTTCAACATGGCCCATTAAAATCTAGAAAGTATCATTTTAAATCGTAAAAAAACCCTGCTGTCAACAATAGGCTAAAGCAGACATCCATAGACCGGACATGAGGCTTATTTGAGTCATAGGCTACAGATAGTTTCAATTGTAGATAGCGGTCTCCTCACATTCCATGTTATTTCGGATTTTAATGCATTAGAAAGGCTATAATTTAAATGGACATGTAAATGCCATTTTCTCTTTCTAATATTGCGAACTTTACTACAGTTAAGCTGCTTTGCCATTTATTAGCAAGTTTCCCATAACAACCACCACAGGCTAGTCGAGGTGACAAGGGTTATTAAGATCGACTTTGAACAAAGTGAACCATACATCTTGACAATTACACAGTATCATAGTGTTAATGTGTTGAGTAAAGCTACACATGTTTAGATTGATTTTGTTACCATGTGTGTGTATTTCTGCCGTTACAAAAACTAGCATCTCAGATAACGTTAGCGATTAGCTCACGTTGATATGGCAATAGAAACGAATAGAACACCTTCAGTTTTAGGTGTAGTCGCTGACGCTGATTGATTGGCTTGTGAACAGGGCAGCTGCTTAGTATGGCTCTGATGGGCTACTCTGCGGCTAGGAGTAGCCAATCAACAAAGGTATTGTGAGTTGTAAGTGGTTCTCTTTTCTAGAAATGCCTTGCAATCTTTGGGTGCACTCACCGCATGTTTTAATTTAATCTCCTCCGTTCCCCGTCCCGTCCGGTCCAGTCCCGTCCTATCACGTTACCAACAGTGAAATTTACTCCTGTACCGCAGGACTCCCGCGGGAATACCGTGACACGCGGGAGTCCCGAAAAAATGTCACCCTCAACTACACACACAGATGTACACTACAGTGCGGATCGGGCCGCAAATTTCTGCCCGGCCCGCGTCCGACAGAGTTGCATCCAAACTCGACAGGCATTTTCATTTTTATGTCCGAACCCGACCCGAGCCCAACGCAGATGATGCCTCAGTTATTCCCATGCTAGTGATTAAACGTTCACGTTTGTGGATAGCCTCTTTTTAGCCCATTAAACGGAACACACAACAAATTGTCTACAGAATCAGATGACACATCAGATGAATCAGGTCACACACAGCGCACATTAACACAAGAGGCCCAAGCAAGCATAGCCTATTGAAATAGAATTCTTGTCTTACCATTGACGAAAAGTCTTAAAAATGAACTGCAACAGTCGTTGAAACTACAGTGCCTCCGTCACTGATCCATATGCAGCATCGACGTTAATTGGGGCAACTCGAGGAAATCCTCATCCAGTTGAATGAGACGACCTTATAGCCTACCGGTAGCCTATGTCTTTACCACAGTATGCAACGCAAATAATCTTAAAATCTCCTGATAGGCTAACAACTTTTTTTAACGTCACCCAAGACTGTGCTTATGTGCATATGTGCGAAATGTGCATAACCATTTGTTTATGTAGTCGTGACAACGCGAATGCATTTCAGGCGGCATGCCTAAAATGCGTTGTCACGATAAACAAATCTTGCACACAGGAAGAAAGCTATTAGGTCTTTTTTACATTTTACTTTATTCTCAAAAAACAAACGTTTGCATCATGTAAAGCAGACCTGTTGGTTACCCAACATAATAAGGAATTTAAATGTAAAGCTTCCAATGCATATCGCCCCCATGTGTCCGAACCCGACTACAATTTCTAAATATTTGTCCGAACCCGACCCGTCGAACTGCAACCGTCGGGCTCGGGTCGGGTAGCCACACTCTAATGTACACACACACACACACGAACACACACCCACACAAAGGCACCTAAACACAGATGCATTGACATGCACGCATACATACACACAAACACACAAACACACACCTGATCTTACCTGTAGTGTGTCTGTATGTGTGTCTGCACAGGGTATGATGGAGATGTCTAAAGGCCACAGTCTATCAGTGGCTCGCAGCATCCTCAACCACAAGGTCATCGGCAAGAAGCTGGAGAGCTACCTCAAGGCAAGTACACACACACACACGCATGCACTGACACGTATGCAGAGAAACAGTCTTTACACACAGGCACATGTACAGAACTGTGTGAGGTTTTGGCTCATGTGAAAAATCGATTTCCCTTGGTGTTCCCTTTGTTTGTTTTCAATTAATTTGCTTATTGGTACACATGTAGGTTTTTTTTTTGTTTTTTTTTAGGTATACAGGCTGATAGGTTGTGAAGAAAAGAGTTCTTCAGTGGATTTAGACTAATTGTTTAGGTTTCTGTATGCAATCCTTCATTTCTATTCAAACAGCATCATAAAAGGAATGACGTACGTTATCATAAAAGCAGTAAACAATCTCACATTACAGGATCATCTGTTTATTTCAAAATTATTATATTTACATGTCAACATACTATATACTATCCTGTACTCACCTGCTCTCTTCTCCCTCGTCAATAGAATGATTATATTTACATGTTAACATACTATATACTATCCTATACTCACCTGCTCTCTTCTCCCTCGCCAATAGGGTGAGAACCCCTTTTTGGGTAACCAGGACGACCAGGACCCTGACGACTCCATGACGATGGATGTGTCTATGGCCGAGGTGAGCAGTCAAAGCCTGCCAGAGGCGGAGCTTAAGGATGACGAGGAGGAGCCCAAGCCAGAAGGCAATGGTACCCATGACAACGGCGAAGACGCAGCCGCCGCCACAGAAGAGCCAGAGGCAGGCGAGAACAAGGTTAAGATTTAAAACATCTTGATACATTTTGATTTTGATCATCGCTCACCACAGTTTTTGTTAGTATTTTTTTGTGTGTGAATTATGCATTTTTTCAATAATGTGAATTATGCATCAAAGACAGACACAGACAAGTAGTGGTATATTATAGAAGAGGAGGCCAAAACTGTAACTGTAACCCTGTACTGCTCTGGGATGGTCTACATCTTGGTCATTTGTTTATCTATTTATGTCTCTTGTTTTGCTCTCCAGATGAAGATGAAGGATCAGGACGGTGCGAACAGAGTGGGAGAGGAGGAGGAGGGTGGTGAGGAAGGGGAAGAAGGAGAGGAAGGTGTGGAGCTGGGCGACGAGGAGGCCGACAGTGTGGAGGCCGAGGAGGGAGACGAGATCCTCGACGGAGACGAGGAGGAGGAAGAGGCGGCGGCAGCAGCAGCTGAGGAGGAGGAGGCGGCGGCTGAGAAGGAAGAGGCAGAGGCAGCTAAGGAAGACGCCGACGCCTCTGACGGCGAGAAGGAGACAGATGACGCGGCCAACGCAGATGTGGTCATAATCGAGTGACACCCCCTCCCTCCATTTCTTCCTGCCACATGACCTTTTGACCTTTAGTATGTACTCTCTCTACCAGCCCCCCCACCCCCCCACAGTCATATGAACCATACATGTCTGCCCATGTCCGATACGGGGATGCTGTACCCAGGGCTGCTCTCTGGCCAGTGCTGAGGGGTTTGGGCTCGAAACGTCCACTAGTCTTCGTCGTCAACAACTGGTCTCCAACCACTAGTCAACAACTGGTCCACTAGACAACAACTAGTCTCTGAGCGGCATGATTGGCCTGATCCTCTCTACATTAGCTGTTTACTTTTCATTGGTTGTTTTTGTGTGTGACCCTTGACTTTCATTCATGCCCCAGGCCAAAATGAGGAACCTGCCCGTGTCCCTAACCCCCTTGTCCCACGCATAGGACCAATAAGTAACGCCCACCTCCCCAAATCCTCTTTCAAACACAGCGAATGAGCTGTCAGCGTATCCGGTCATTCAGCCAATCAGAAACCTTTTCCAAGTGACTTCTTGCTTGTGTACAGAGTCAAATGTCTGAAATGTTTCTTTTTGTTTTTGGGGTTTTTTGTTTGGTTTGATTCATTTTTGTTTTGTTTTGTTTTTCTCCCCACTCCCCCCCCTTTTGTAAATACATTAAACGTTTTTGGTGCCTTCGGGTCTGGACTTGTGTTATAAAAATTGGCTTCTCTGTCTTGTGAGGTTTTATTTTATTTGGTAGTGATGCAGAAAACGCTGTCTGAGGCTGTTGATGGGCCATCGACACTCATCAAAACTGATCATATACATGCATTGTTTCGGTGTTAATTTTAAAGTTTTTTTTTTTTTTTTTTTTTTTTCCCAGTGTCTGTGGATTTTATTGCCTTGTTTTTTGTTTTAATTATTTCTTTAAGTTAGTGCCGTCTACAGAAATTATAGTTGGCATATTGTTTTACAAGAGCAGTTTTTGTTTTGGACCGTATGAAATAAATGTTTATAACTCAAGTACACATGGTCTGTGGTTTATATCTGATTTGTAATACATTCTCACACTTCACTCTGTGTATGTGTGTGTCTTTGCAACGTCTTTACAGTTGAGTGTAGTTAGTTAAAACACAGCAGGGTGAATTTCAACGGGGACAATGTTGCAAAGCGTTTTTCATTACTACCTCTCAAGGGAATGATGTGTTAATAATAATAATAATAATACAAATAATAAGACATTTTATTTATAGGCGCCTTTCAGCGCACTCAAGGACATCATACAGGGATACATAAGACATCAGATGTGTTTTGAGTTGTTTGGGGGAATGAATCAATGTTTCTGAGTTGGGGTGGTAATAAATTCTAGAGACGGGCTCCCCATGGTGGTGAGACGGTGAAGGGGACAGAGAGGTGTGTGGAGAAGGAGGATCTGAGAGCGCGGTAGCCTATTCCAAGTACATGGTTTGGTGGCAAACCTGGGTAAGTTAACTAATAGTAAACCTCCTAATAGAAGAGCTGTATGGCTTCATTATCCTGACGAAACAATGCCGTAGGGCTCTTGTTGTAGGAGGTTTACCACTTATTCGGAGTTAACCTACCCAAGTTTGTCACTAAACCACATACTTGGAATACCCCCAGGAGGGAGTGGGAACCTGGACGAGATCAGACAAATATGGGGTCGTCGAGCTTGTGGATGGCCTTGAAAGTAAACAGGAGCACTTTGAATTGAAACTGAACCGGGAGCCAGTGGAGCTGTTGGAGGACAGGAGCGATGTGGTGGATGGAGGGGGTTCGAGTTATGATGGCGGCAGCTGAATTCTGGACTTTCTGTGGAGGGATTTGTGAGGGAGAGTTGCAGTAATCCAGACGGGAAGTGACGAGACTGGATGGTGGCAGTGTGGGAGATAAGGGAGGGGCGAAGGTGATTGATTTTGTAGGTGGAAGAAGGCAGACCGGGTAATGTTATTGATGTGGGGTTGAAAGGATCGTGTGCTGTCAAGGATGACACCCCTTAACCTGGGGGGAGAGTGAAACGGGTTAGTAAGAGAAAAGCTGTTGGTTTTGGATAAAGTGGATTTGGTTCCAATAAGGAGAACCTCGGTTTTATTACTGTTTAATTTAAGGAAGTTTTGGGTGAACAAGGTTTTTATTTCAGAGATGCAATCAGTAAGGGAGGTAGGCAGGAGAGTGGACGAGGGTTTGCTGAAGAGGTAGAGCTGGGTGTCATCAGCATAACAGTGGAAGAGGGTTTGCTGAAGAGGTAGAGCTGGGTGTCATCAGCAGGGTTTGCTGAAACAGTGGGGCCGAGGGTTTGCTGAACAGGTAGAGCTGAACAGGGTCATCAGCATAACAGTGGAAGAGGGTTTGCTGAACAGGTAGAGCTGGGCGTCATCAGCATAACAGTGGAAGAGGGTTTGCTGAACAGGTAGAGCTGGGCGTCATCAGCGTAACAGTGGAAGAGGGTTTGCTGAACAGGTAGAGCTGGGCGTCATCAGCGTAACAGTGGACGAGGGTTTGCTGAACAGGTAGAGCTGGGCGTCATCAGCGTAACAGTGGACGAGGGTTTGCTGAACAGGTAGAGCTGAACAGGTAGAACGCCATCATCAAGTGGCGAGGGTAACAGTGGACGAGGGTTTGCTGAACAGGTAGAGCTGGGCGTCATCAGCATAACAGTGGAAGAGGGTTTGCTGAACAGGTAGAGCTGGGTGTCATCAGCATAACAGTGGAAGTGAATGTTAAATTTGCAGAAGATATTGCCAAGGGGAAGGAGGTAAATGATGAAGTGCTGCCATGTGCAGCATCACACACAGAGACACACACACACAGCCAGTGCTGGACATTATAATAATAATAACTTTAATTTATATAGCGCCTTTCTCAAACCCAAGGTCACTTTAGTGGAAAGGAAAAATACAACAACAAACACAAAAACAATACAACAAAGCATACCATACATGTTTTTATTTATTATTTATTTAACCTTTATTTTACCAGAAAGGTCCCATTGACACAATGTCTCTTCTGCCAGGGAGTCCTGGTCAAGACGGCAGCAATGATTTAATTTAGAAAGACAATGAATGGACAACATGGGACATGGACACAGTCCAAAGACACCAATAACACACTAACACAGAAGACACAGATGACAGACAACAAAGGCTAATATAAGGAGAGCTTAAAGAATAATATGGAATAATTACACAAAAGTCTATTTTTGAAATGTTTTGTTGGCTCAATGGGTGTGTATTAAGATGGAATATACATCTGCATAACTTACATTATAGCTATCTAGTTGAGCACAATGACTATGCTTTTGTGAGAAGGCACATCATTCATGAAAGCAAGAATATCCCTGGCAGACCTTTACAAAATATGACACCATACACACCTGATACACCAGTGGATGCGATATGGCACAGTTTGAGAACCACTGCCTCCACTTACTCTCGGCTAATGTGCTTTTATCTGGAAATCTGGATAGGCTATATATATATATATATATATATATATATATATATATATATATATATATATATATATATATATTGTATTTTTATTTATTTTTTATTTATTTTTTAATGCTGTAATGTCCACACCAAATGTAATTTATTTTTATAAAAACTATAAGCAAAGTGTTTTTCTTCTAGTTTGTGGGTAACATAGGGCCATGTCAAAACTGTTTTCATCCTGTCTCGATAATATAATGGGAGAGTGTTCAGGAGTCAAATGACGGATCATGCAAGAACCTTTCTGTTAAAATCTAATTGAAATTAACGGTAACACTTGACAGTATCCACATAAGAGTGACATGACACTGTCATGAATACATGACACTGTCATGACACATGAATCTTAACCTTAACCCTAACCTCTAACCCTGATCCTAATCCTAACCCTAAATTGTTATGACAAAAACCGAATGTCACTTAATAACAGAAGCGTTATGTCATAAACGTTTATGACTTGTTTATGACATGTTCATGACAGTGTCATGTCACTCTTATGTCAATACTGTCAAAGTGTAACCGGAAATTAACATTTACATTTGCATTTAGTCATTTACCAGACACTTTTATCTTATCTTTAAGCGACTTACTAGGGAGACAACATTCAAGCTACATAGCAACAAATACTTTACTATAGCAATACCTGACGTTTAAGTGCAGAGATTAAATATGACATTTCTGATTTGCATCTCATGATGCCATAGGTCTAATGTGCATGAATGAAGCCTAACAAATACACGGGTTTCCCGTTTACCAACAAAACTAGATGCGCGCGCAGCCGTGAGGCAGAAGACGCTTGGTGGTCGTCCACAACGTTATAAACTTAACCTAAATAGTTGGGTGCTGTAAGCTACAATCGGATTTTTTTTGTATACCCCTGTTGTCTCAATGATATTAACATCTCATTTCAGACTATATTTCAAAGTTTGGATTATTAATATAACATCGTATTTTGTCATTTTTGGCGAAGACATGCATTCCGTTAGGGATATTGAACATATTTAACATTCTCTAACCATCGTTATTTTCGATTTGGTGCGGTTTTCAGCACAAAAACTCGTTTTATTTTTTTTGCTCTTTTGCATTGATCTATGCTGTTCTATGGTGCTTTCTGCCTCTTGGTTGCGCACGCATGTTTTCGTGACGTTCCATAGAAATCCATGAATACTACCTGACGTTGAAGCAGAGGTGGAAAGTAACGAAATACATTTACTCACGTTACTGTATTGAGTAGTTTTTCTGTGTATTTTGTATTTTTTAAGTAGTTTATAAAATCGGTATTTTAAATTTTACTTGATTCATTTTGAGTGAAGTATTGTACTTCGCTAGGCCTACATCAAAAATCCCACACGTTACTTGGGTAAAAAAAGACTAACGAAAACGGAAAGGGAGAGAAAAAAATTGCGCATGTCAGCATGTAGCCTACAACAGGACATGAATTAAGCTGGCGCCATGCAGTCTTTCTGAAAGTGATGGAGACTGGATCACAAAATGCATCAGATTAGCCTAACCTATGAAAGTGTATTTTCCGCTATTCCAATCGGGTTGTCTCAGTTCGTTTTAGCACTAATGATTATGGAGATATTTAAGCAAACACCATGGGATTTCGTGTTTTGACATTTGTGCTCACCTTTCTTTGGAAAGAAGTTTATTAGCAGTTGTTTCCCCTCATTTTGATGTCTCTCTTTTTCCTGTTTTGGCCTTTGTTTTTAGTAACCTGACTTGGCTTTCTTGGAGAAAGACATTGCACCAGCAGCAAAACAATTAGCGGTCCACTACTAGCGATGCTCAACTAAATAATAGGGGTGGGCATATCGATCCAAATATCGATAGTATCGATACCAACATTGGTATTGGTATCGGATCGATACCAGTGTGATGGGATCGATACTTTAATTCCAGTTCACTTCCAATATCTCTCAATTTGTTCAAAATGCATTGTTCCTGTTTCACCAAGGGCTAGCCTACAGTCAAGCAAACGATTCCTTTCACATCTTGCATGCCCGCTTTGCAATGTTTCGTTGCTGAAATGGGAATCATAAAATCATTAGCATATTGATGTTTTATTCATGTCATAAATCATAAAACACACTGTTCGGCCCCTACATAAAATTATATAAACTGCTTTTAGTTACAAATATCAGTATTGGTATCGGTATCGACAATACTGGCCCTATATTTAATTGGTATCGGATCGAAACCAAATTTTACAGTATCGCACACCACTACTAAATAAACAAAAGATAGACTACCTTATGAATAGGTAGTCCTAAACCATTTAGCGCTTTAGCAAGGGAGAGAGAGTGAGAGTGACCTTACACAGTTTTCACTATGTTTTGTATACAAAATCCAGTCAGTCAAACTTTAAATTTCGCCTGACATTCATTTTGACATTTAATTTGGAAGTATTGAACGCTTTTGAACGTATTGAACGCTTATTTTTATTTTTTCAGTAATTAGCCTAAACTTCCCGTGAGTCTATTCGAAATTTTCACCACACATTATATTAACACATGTATAAAAAATCCAAACATAAGAGTTTTGTGTATTAAAGTGGAATGACACAGAAAAAAGGATTGAACGTGCCTACTGAAATTTCTTCAATACTTTGTGGAAAAGCCTTTGTTTGTAAAGACAGCTTCAAGACATTTCCTTTATCACAAAACTTATTGGTCGCAGTATCAGGTCTGATTTTGGCCCATTGTTCTAAACAGATTCCAGGGGTCCCTCTTGTGAATCCTGATCTTTAGTTACTTCCAGAACTATTTAATTGAATTGGCTGCCTTCAAGTCTTTCTGGAGCTTTCTCCAAGTGGTCCTTGGCTCTTGGAATTGACTATCCTTCTGACTCCCTGGTCAGAAATATTACGAGATCCTGTTCATGGCCGGTTGATGATGCAGTGATGTTTCTTCCACTTGCAGATAATGGCTCCCATGCTGCTTACTGGAATATTCTGATGTTTTGAAATGCATCTGTAACCAGTTTCATTGATATGTTTTGCAACAATAAGGTTGCAAAGGTCTTGGAAGAGCTTTTTGCTTTTATCCATCATGAAATGTTTCTTGTGTGACACCTTGGTAATGAAAAACCTTTTTATAGCCCATCAATATGTAGGCTACTAACCAAGCTTATATTAATTTGCACAGATAGAAAGGATAACTATACAGATTCCAGCTCGTTCCTTCCCTTTCCTTGCCTTAGTGCTTTTTCTTAGCGTGTTTAATACTTTTCCTCAACTTATGGAGTTGTTTGTTTTTATGTGTGGATTACCTGAGTTATTACTAATGCCTGGTGAAAATGTTGTGCCCCCTGTATTCCTGTATTTTCACGGGCCCTCTCCTCCATTGGGGCCCTATACTTCCCACTTTCCCCCCCAGTACGACGCCCTTTAATCTGCTGAACCTTCTGCTCGTTTCCAAATATAAAAAAAAAACTCTCTGCAACTCAATATTGGCCTGCCTGCCTCAGCTGCCTGTGAGGGGCTTTTCAGTTGTGCTGGATTACTGTTCACTGCAAAGCGACCCAAGGATGAGTGCAACTAACTTTGAAAATCAATTACTGCTCAAACTTAAAGGAGAACTTCGGTGATTTTTCACATAGATCTCCATTTCTCAACGTCCTTTTCAGGCAAGTACCTCCACTCGGCGCCATATTGCAACAGTTTTGGGCACTTATCGCGGCATCTATTTCAGCAGAAATGGCGTGCGTAAGGCTTCACGACACCAATCTTGCTCCAGCAGCGAGATCACAACAGATGATTGGCACGATGTCTTCACAGCACACCACATGATTGGCTCAATGTATTTTACAACACACCACATGATTGGCTCAATGTATTCACATGTCGACGTTTTGCCGCGGAAGGGTTGTGATATGTGTAGACATATGATGTGTAGACAACTGCCATATTGGCGTTACAAACTAACTCCATGCATTACTATGGAGGATTTTTTTGAGTGCTGTATCTCCTCATTAGAAAGTCTTTGGTAAAATTGGTTGTTCTGGTACCCAAAAAAAAAAAAAAAAAGTAACTAAGTAACTTTTACTTAAAGTACATTTTAAATGAACTACTTTTTATTTTTACTTGAGTACATTTTCAGATCGGTATTTTAACTTGTACTTGAGTAATATTTCATCAAGGTATTGGTACTTTTACTTGAGTACAATATTTTCATACTTTTTCCACCTCTACGTTTAAGTGCAGAGATTAAATACGAGATACCACATTTCAGCCATTTCATTATCCTTAACATTGTGGTCATCTTGCTACAAATTATCCTCAACCTGATAAATTGCCCATAAGGGATATTGTTAATGACATGGTCAGGGTGGAAGCTAGTGGCATGTAATATGGTGTTTCTGTCAGTACATGGAGGTGTATAATTTTCTTTCACAATTCACAGTAATTAGTAAGTCTAAAAAGTGGATAGTCTGTTGATTGTATTCCATACAGGTGTTGGTCATGTAATTAGAATATCATGAAAAAGTTGATTTATTTCAGTAAATCCATTCAAAAAGTGAAACTTGTAAAATGTATACATTCATTCCACACAGACTGATATATTTAAAGTGTTTATTCATTTTAATTTTGACAATTATAACTGACAACTAATGAAAATCCCAAATATCTCAGAAAATTTGAATATTGTGAAAAGGTTCAATATTGAAGACACCTGGTGCCACACTCTAATCAGCTAATTAGCTCAAAACAAATGGTCTCTCAGTCTAGTTCTGTAGGCTACACAATCATGGGGAAGACTGCTGACTTGACAGTTGTCCAAAAGACAACCATTGACACCTTGCACAAGGAGGGCAAGACACAAAAGGTCATTGCTAAAGAGGCTGGCTGTTTACAGAGCTTTGTGTCCAACCCCATTAATAGAGAGGCGAAGGGAAGGAAAAGATGTGTACAAGCTATAGGGATAACCGCACCTTGGAGAGGATTGTGAAACAAAACCCATTCAAAAATGTGGGGGAGATTCACAAAGAGTGGACTGCAGCTGGAGTCAGTGCTTCACGAACCACCACGCACAGACATATAAGACATGGGTTTCAGCTGTCTCATTCCTTGTGTCAAGCCACTCTTGAACAAGAGACAGCGTCAGAAGCGTCTCGTCTGGGCTAAAGACAAAAAGGACTGGACTGCTGCTGAGTGGTTGTGGTGTCAAATTATAATTAACTACTTCGTAATCAGAAGAATTATGACAAAGCAATAGAATACTGCAGAAGGTGTAGCTTTAATCCAACATTGAGTATGGGTTCGCGAAGCCAACTACTAACATCCTGTCTTACACAGCTTATTTACCTCTTTCCAGTAGCATCACTTGTTTTGACCAACTCAGAATAGAATAGAGCTCCTATGTCCTTCTTACCTCTTTTGGTAATACATATGTGCCTAGGTATTTATTCTATTTCTACAAAGGACCTTTGACCTGAGCTGAACAACTGCTAGGGATGTTCAATCTCTCCTATGCATTCATATCCTGATAGGTAAACGTCTGGCCCCCAAGCTTGTGCATACCTTAGCTATAATTACCCCTGCTCTTTCCACCACACAGAGGTTACACATTAGCCCAATGTATAGAACATCTTTTAGCACTACTACAGAATATCTTATCAGGAGGCTTTATAAAAAATCACCACATGGTCCAAAGTTATGTTCTCTGATGAAAGTACATTTTGCATTTCCTTTGGAAATCAAGGTCACAGAGTCTGGAGGAAGAGGAGAGGCACAGACAGGGGCGGACTGGGACCAAAAATCGGCCCTGGCATATTTGGCCCAAGCGGCCCTCAAATCGGTCGGGCACACCTAATTAAATACAAAATCTTTGCATTACCCTTAAATATGCATATATTTCCAACTGTCATGGAGCACTGAAAGTGATGTAGGCCTCATTGGCTGATCTGACTGATCAGAGGTAGCCATGAAGCACATGATCTCCATATTCAAGTAGCCTAGGCTATACAAGCAATTATTAAAGAAGAGTTTCTGCTTGAATTCAAAGTATCATTTCAAATGATTCAATAGGCTACATTTAAACTATACAATGCTCAACTGACAGCAGCACCAAACAGTTACTGAAGCCTAGGTGTAAAGAGCTAAATTACCTAGATTGTCGTAGACGTTAATCACTGTACATGTAGGTGTAGGACAACTGAAACAACACGAACTAAACAGGGCTGTTGCTGGAAATATTTTATTCCTGTAGGCAGGCTTGGAATTTCACCATTCTGGGGGCAAGGCCACTTGGCCTTCAGTTGGGCATATTTGGTGGGGGGCACAAAGGCCAAAGTTAACTATACAGTAGTAGGCTATAAAAATGATCAAAGTTGTATTTAGCCTATTCACTGCAGTAGACCTGCATCACTGTATGAAACATTACAAAAACATGAAACATGACATATTACATAGAACTGTAAATCATCTGATCATCTAATAATTACAGATATCTAGGCTATATATAACATTTATTTTATATTTGGCCTGCTATGAAATCATGTATTGAACAATTTAAATTTAAGCACAGCTCAGCTTTAAGAAACTCAAATAGCCTAGATGCATGCTTAGCATTTTGTGATCATTAAGGCTACTTTCACAAACTGTTAGTCAGCTGTCCTCTGATTTACTAATATCTAGGCGATATTTGTAACATTTATTTTGTATTTGGCCCGTTATGAAATCATGTCGAACAATTTGAACACATTGTAAAACTTAAAGCCCAAATTTGGAGACATACAGGGGACTGCTTTACACCTTTGTGTTCGGTAAGGTCTGCTGTTTATTCTGATATATGGTTTGTCATGTGTTAAAAGAAGGGTTCGTGAAGTATTCCACCGAGATGAATGGGTAGGGAGATCATGGAAGCAAAACCTTCAGTAGAATGTATGATTAAATTGAATTATATTATTTACTTTTCTCGCGAACCGTTCAACACAACAATTACGGCTAACATCGTTTAAAAGTTGAGAAAAAGCTCTTTCATGTGATACTTGTGATGTCTGTGTGATGAATAGGCTACTTCGTGAGTACTTCAACTGAGAAGAATCGGTGAATTTGGACGCACTTTTTTTCTTGCGCTGTCATTTTCTCCACTGCGTAAAAGACTAAATTAATTTGCACTGTGAATGCTAAGATTATTTTGACAGGCCACAGCATAAATAAAAATCGCTATTAGTAGGACGCAAAGCAGAATATTAAAAGAAGGGGGCACCAAGGCCACCATGGCCTGTAAACCTACACTGTAAAAAAAAAAAACTCTGCGTTTACTTAAAAAAACAAGTCAACACATTTCACTAGCTTTTTTGAGTAATTTCAACTTGACAGTGAAGAACTCAAATAATCAAGTTAAATCAACAAATGCTCCCAACTTGAAATATCTAGTAATGCAAACTTAGTATTCTGAGTAAGGTGGACTTACAGTAGGTTAGCAACTCAAAAAGTCAAGTTGAATCAAGTGCTTTTAACTTGAAATATCTAGTAATGCCAATTTAGTATTGTAAGTAAGGTGGACTTACAATAGGTTGGCAACTCAAAAATTCAAGTTGAATCAAAAGTTCTTCCAACTTAAAAAACAAGTCAACACATTTCACTAGCTTTTTTGAGTAAGTTTTACTTGACAGTAAATAACTTAGATAATCAAGTTGAATCAACAAATACTCCCAACTTGAAAATATATATCAATTCCAACTAATACATTGACTCTAACAAGAAAAAACAAGTCTAAATAACAACTCAAAAATCCAAATAGATCAAACAATGTTTTTATTTTTAGCCAGTTTGAACACCCCTGACCTACAGTACCCTCCAGAATTACTGGCACCTCTGCTAACGCTGACAAAAAAAAGAGGAATATTAAATCATCTTTTAGAAATTGATCTTAATGCCTTAAGTTAAAAAATGAGGGAATATCTAACATTTAAGGACACCAATTTTCTTTGTGAATGAATAATGTATCATAAATAAATAAATGTTCTTCCTTAAAATACAGGGGTCATAAGTATTGGCACCCCATGTCGTGCAGGAGTCCCAAGATAGGTAGGCCAGTGCAGATGGAAGATCCTTGATGTCCTGTAGAACAACAGTCTCTTCCAGGACGATGGCTTATATTGGTAACAGTGTCTGGTGCTTTCATGGCGAGGTCGTCTTCAATGACGGTCAAGATTCCAATTTTCATGCCTCTAGTCCTCCTCAGCATCTGCATCCTTGATGGAAAAGCACAGAACTACATCACTAAATTTGCAAAAAAATAAATTAAAAGACAATGGTTCTCCGCAATGGTGCAGCTCAGATGTCTTCTTAATTCTTTTTTACTTAAGGCGAGACACTAGTGAATAGGGTAACATTTTTAACTAGCAGATATCACTATGAAACTTTCCCAGTAGATTACTTCCATTAATATGAGAAAATAATGTATTATAAGTTTTCTGTAATTTAGTCTTTACATATGCAAATTAGGCAGTATCTAATAAAATATGCGATAATTTGCATACATTTTAAAACACGTTGAGTTCATTATTAACTGGTGCACCTACTGCATTTTGAGTTCCCTAAATGTGAAGTGTTTGTGCTTCCTACTTTTGTGTGTTATAAAGTTTTGTACATTGCCAATGCTATGGTCGCAGCCTACAAATGGACAAGTTATAGCTTCACCACGACGTAAATGTCCTCCAAGATGTTTAAAAAAGTCCACTGCACTACAATCACATTGGAATGTAAACGATTGACAACTGAATGTAGTTTCGACCTGAGGTGATTTGTCTTTTGCATGGTACCGTGCCAAATTAAATTTTAATGTAAGCTTACCTGAAGTCTTAAAGATGCACATGCACTTGGGGTGGAGGCAGAGCCAGCTTTTTCCCTGGTGACCGTTATGAAGCCTGTAATGGGTCAGGAGGGTCTCTACATCCGGGTGAGAAAATGGACACTCCTGCAACAACAAACAAGAGTAGAAAATTATTATTTTTATATAGGTTTGTAGTGCAGTGGACTTTTTTAAACATCTTGGAGGACATTTACGTAGTGATGAAGCTATAACTTGTCCATTTGTTGGCTCTGATCAAGCATTTTTTAAGGGAGCGCGATCGGCGAATGTGGGGTTGCCATTGTTTTATGTGCCTGCATTCTATTGACATATGTTGCATTAAAAATTACATTTCCATTTAATTTTTTTCAACCTATATGCAGCGCCTCTGCAGATCGAGTAGCAGCAGTTGCAAGACATTGCTAAAAACTTTGGGCGGGAGTAAGGTTTAATCAGGGGTTTAGCTTACTCCACAGTGAGCTAGCTATCCTCGCTGGCATCCAATACAAAGGTCTTTCTATAAAGGTGAATATTTTAGGAACATACATGTTTTCAGCAAAACAGGGAAATAGCTAACCAGACAATTATACTGATAATTGAGCTGTAGCAGCTATGGCTATCACTAGTTGTGGAATTAAGCTACTAAGATTAGCTAGCAGGCTAGCTTAAGCCTAATAGCCACTATTTCAACAACACCACACTATTTCCAAGCGTTCCTTGCTGATATCCATTTTACACAAAATTGTTCCTGAAAGTGAATGTTTTAGGAACATCCTTGTTCAGCATTACCGGTTATGTCTTCTCAGAACATTGCAAGCTTTTACCATTCACAGTCATAACTAGACATCACTAACGTTAGCTAGTGATAGCTGCTAACGGAATGTGGGCAGTCAGATCAGCTTAGCTAAAGCAACACGACACCGAGAAAGACTGACTATCATAACAATTGGATATTGGATAAAACTAAATGCCTTACTTACCTTTGACAATGCTGTTGTCATTTGCTCCACGCTGCATACAGGTAGGGAAGGTGACTGGCTTCTGTCCTCCTGACAAATTCAATCTGCAGCCCACAGTTCGCCTTTGATTCGTTAGGGAAACAATGCGCGCTTGCGCCAACTTGACTAAGAAGTTCAGTGAACTTTGGGAAACTTCTCTCTTATAGATACTTAATTATGCAAGTTGAGTCAACTCAGTTTCTTAAGTTTGTTAGGTGAATTTCCCAAATTAGTTGTAAAAACTTGTTATAATGAGTTTTACTACACTATTTGATTATTTGAGTTCTGTTTAGTCAGAAAAGTTATTTGCCAGTACTAAAGGCAAGTTGTATTTTTTACAGTGTATGATTTTCAAAGGGGCTTCATGCCAGCGCAAGGGACTACGACGGCCATGGCCGCCGTGAAATTCCTACCCTGCCTGTAGGCTATACATTGCTGGTACATTTTGGAACATTATAGCTACATTAACTAATTATCTTTAATGTCTTCCAGTAGCCTATCATATAGGTTATTGTATATTAGTTGGCTTGTGCATGAATGTGACTTCATGTTTTGTAGCCTACATTTCCGTCAGTCTAGTCTTTTAGCCCATCTTTACCACGATAACCCTTCCAAGATAGAACCCTTTGACGCTACTTTGAGAGACCAACCACCACTCATGCCATCAATGTTGAATTTTGGGCGTCTGACGGAAACTGATCAATCTGACCAACAATTAACATCGATTTGACTCTCTTATGCTATCCGGGTTTGCAAATTATTCATTTAGAACATTTAAGTTGGGCTATTTGTCATTATAATGCACAGCACGGCCTTAAATTATCATTATATCATTACATTATCGCAATTAATAAGTCATCGTAATCATCATCGTCAGCATGGCATGTCACACATAGCCTACCTGCTCCACCACTGAGTTCTTATCATGTAGCCTCAACTAGCTTACATCCTCGTTCAAACTCAATGAACTTCAACATGTTGCTGACATATGCTAGCCTACTTGCAATATTGTATTTTTTAAGCTTCTACATTAGTGTTACTTTTGCACTATTGTCACTACCGGCACCCGCCGCAATTTCGTGTAGGCTATACTTCGATTAACTTTTGATGCACTCACAATATCCGATTGGAGTCAATATCCTGGCTCTGAGCCAAAATGCGAGGAGGTGTGGAGCCTGACGTGAGCTGTTATTGGATCAGTCAATTATCAATATGGAAATGTAACCAATGGGCAGCTGATTGTCCTTCCTTTGGGCCGATCGTTGGCCAAAATGATTCAATTATATATATCCTATTATATCGGCCCAAAAGGTGCGTCGGCCCACCGGGAAAATGCCCGGTATGCCAGATGGCCAGTCCACCCATGGGCATAGAATCCACGTTGCCTGAAGTCCAGTGTAAAGTTTCCACAGTCAGTGATTGTTTGGGGTGTCATGTCATCTGCTGGTGTTGGTCCACTGTTTTCTGAGGTCCAAGGTCAACACAGCTGTCTTCCAGGAAGTTTTAGACCAACTTTATGGAGATGCAGATTTAATTTTCCAACAGGACTTGGCACCTGTACACAATGCCAAAGCTACCAGTACCTTGTTTAAGGAACATGGTATCCCTGTTCTTAATTGGCCAGCAAACTCCCCTGACCTTAACCCCATAGAAAATCTATGGGGTATTGTGAAGAGGAAGATTCAATACGCCAGACCCAACAATGCAGAAGAGCTGAAGGCCACTATCAGAGCAACCAGGGCTCTCATAACACCTGAGCAGTGCCACAGACTGATTGACTCCATGCCACGCCGCATTGCTGCAGTAATGTCCCCAAACTTTTGACCGGTAGTGTAGCCTACATTTTTGCTACTTCAGAACAGCAGCCTATTTTAGTGGCTGACACAGGGTGGCGCTGCATTATTTCATTGGAGCTTCTTTTTTAAAGACAGTGAAATTAAATACCTGAACGTGCTATTATGTGAACAACATAGGCGTTATTAAATAATAATAAAAAAAGATCCACAAATCGTCTGTTCATGATTCCGCGTCAAAAATGTACGTCTCTGGTTGAATGTAGGGTAAACTCATCTAATAATGACTCAACTAATTTATAGCCATTTATTTGTAATGTGTTATATGTGCTGTTACACACTGATTCGTACAATGTCGTATTCAAATATATTGGTGTAGGGTTTTCTATTTTTTATTTTTAAGTGAACTTACTTCATCCAGAGCCCGTCTACATTCTCTGCTACAACATTGAATTTGAAGCGAGCACACGACGTTCCGTTCGTTGTGCGTCTGACGTAACACGGCGTCGAACGACCGTGTTTGTTCTGGATTTGGGGAGAGAGGAAGGTCTGCGCGCGCTCACTGACAGCTAGGTGAAGAAGGTAAATAAATGGGCGTATATTGGTTATTTTCCGATTGCTTTACATATTTCAGAGTCATTTGGTGTATGTGAAGTTAATTAGGAGCAATTCGTTGGCCGGTGAGACATATGTAGGTCGCTGGACGTTGTGTTCGACGCTAAACGGGTGACGAGTTGAACTGTGGAGGCCTCGCGCCGGTGAGGCACCGGGATAAGAAATGCATTCAAGTATTTTTCGAATACTTCTGCTTCTTCACATGTAATACGCTACCCTCGAGAGTATTTGAGCTCGTGGTGTGCGATGTCTCTGCGTCTACGTCTTGACTGCGACTGTCAAAACGTGCCACGCTCAGTTCTGGGTGTTTATTTGGAGCCTAGAGGCCATATTCGTGATGTTCGTTACGTAGCTTCAGTAAAGTTAACGTATTTTGCGCACAAGGGGGCTTACTGTACGTACATAGCTTGCATTGCATAATGGCGTGAGGAATGGGAAAACTGTCCACGTTGTATTCTTGAACAGTGTTTACGCAAATGGTTGCAATGTGAGGGGAAGGTACGCATGCACGGAAGAGGAATTTTCTTAAGTTGCAATCTAAGGTTGCAATGCTAGCCAATGCTGTTTCCAGTAGGTAATCGATTCTAGCTGGCGAGGAATTGTTTTGCATTGCGTGTTGCTTGCCAAACTTGTGAAGTATATAAATTCATATAATACCCGTTGAGGAAATATTCACATGCATGCAAACCAAACAAGAAGCTATGCTAACATAGTAGTAACAGCACTCGGCTACGTGACAGAATGGCCATAAGTTCCACTTGGGCCAAACGAGACAAGCGAGCTAGCTTGCTAGCTAATTTTGCTAGCAAACTATGCTAATAGCAATGTAGGTCAACGGGTATGAAACGTGATTTAATCAGATAGCTCACCAGCTAGCCTCAATTCCACATCAGGCTTATCGGCAGTGAAGACGTGACCACATCTATCCATTGTACGCTATAAGAATGATTTTCATTTGACAAGTCTAGCAATGCAGCTAATGGGCACAGCAAAGCAAACTTCAGCCATAGAGGTTACGGCAGTGACGGTAATCACAGATGTTCGCAGGGTAAGACCGTTGAGACCTGTGAACTTAAATCATTCAGCACCATGATTGAATCGGTTTGATTGACTTCACTGTTTTACCCGGTTTTGTTTACCCGATTGATTGCACGATTCTTCATATCTTGCTGGCAAATACCTGAACAGTTAGTTACCAAAGGTCACTGGCTCGTTTGCGTCGGAGACTACTTCGTCGGAAACCAGTAACCGTAGCTGCTAGACACATATTAAGGGAATTTGGAGGTTTTAAATTGTGTGTTTCATTTTCTTTTAAATATCTGTTATATTTCTCAAAGTGCGGTTATCCTGCACCATGTTGCTAACACACCCCGCCCCATTGCTTATAATGCTTAAGTGTCAGTTCTCCCTCGTGGTTTTCTGGTGGCTGTGGCAGTCGAATTGTTTAGCTTGTCAAACAGACATGATCAGATCATATCATGCGCGCTTTTGCGGTGGGTGGGCAAGATTACGATATTACTGAGGCCCACCACCTCTCACCAATCAGCTAGCTGTCACTGTATTGGTTTTGCATGTCAAGCAAGCGGCTACTCCCTTGGTCCAGACTTGGCCACCTTACACCATTAGTCTGTGGGTACATTACCCTATGATAATATCAGGTTTTTGAGTGTAGCCTACCAAAGAGAAAGATCGAAGATACCTGCCTTGTAGTGGCCAGCGAAGTAATGGAAACAACACAAACTTAAAGATCATACACAATTTCAAGCCCATACATTTTTTTTGTCACATTCAGCAATCATCTCCCCACATCTGCTAGCTGCCCATTTTGTGAGATCTACCTCCCTGATTTGTTTCGTTTGGTCCTTGGTTAAAATATAATGTACATTGTTTTGGGGAAGGTGTCTGCAAATAAATTAAAATATAAACATACATAGATGGATAGATAGATAGATACTTTATTGATCCCCAAGGGGAAATTCAAGAATAATTCTTCATGTACTCGGCAGAGCAACACCTGCTCAATAGTGCTATGGAGGCAATCATAACCACAACATAACATAAACATTAAAAAAAACACAAATTCATGCGCAATCGCTGACTTCACTTCAGAAATCCTCTAATGGAACTTGCATCCCCAACCTCTCTCGTCTGTCTGTCTGTCCGTCCTTTCCCTCCCACCCTGTGTGTAGGTGCGGCCGCCTCTCGTCCAGTCTTATACGAAAACACAGCCCCCTTCAAAACCCAACCTCTCTTCTCATCAGCGTCATGGGAGAGTGACAGCCAGAGAGATTGTGTGTGTGTGTGTTTGTTTGTGTTTGTGGCTGCTGCTATTGAGCGTTGCTGAGTTTGTGTTGTTGTTTGTTATCCTTCCCACTGGACGGGCCACAGTAGCGTCTTGGTGGCGACATGATTAGTGCTTTAAGAGTAGCGGCCCTGCCTCTTCTCTTGCCTGGGAGAGTCTGATGTAACGTAAACTCTTTGTGACTTGGGCATAGGCGTATTAATGAGACTACGGGCAGCAAATCACCCATTCTTTCAGCATTCTCCATCCCATGTTGTGTTGTGATCCACGCTGGCAGGCATTGTTTTCCCAACCCGGTTGTTATTCCCTCCAGACTGATGAACTAACGCACTGGTCTTACGTCTCCTGCCATTCATTGAGGGGGGAACAACGCAGACGAGTTTACTCTACATAAACATTCGTGTTCGGAATTGTTTGACGCTCCAATGCTGTGTAAGCCTAAACACGATTAAAATAAATAAACGCATAAAAAAATATCTGTGAAAAAAAAAAAAACATCTAGATACATGTAAACAAGGCCTCTTCAATGTTGAGTCTTAAATGTTGAGTACAAACTGTCCATATACATTCATTTAATACTGCAGCAGCTGTTGAGGACTGAATTATTTTCCTGGTTCCTTCTAGAATTATATGCGAACGATCTATAGTTTCAGTGTTTATGGGAAAAATACCTGAGGGTAATTATCACATCATAGTGCGGAACTCTAACGTTCTAATCACATATTTATGATTGTACTCCTCAACAGGCTAATTGCTAACACACGGGAACTATTTGAGGCTTCCAAGAGCCCCCCCATTGTTGGACAAAAATGGAACATTAGCATCATGTCATGCACCAGAGCCATATAAACCTTTATATGGCTCTGTCATGCACTAGTCATGCTCACCAATCACAAATGGCCCAACTTGAAGCAAAATTTGAAATGTTGAAGTTGAAAATTGCAATTAGATATTTTCCCCACAATTGTGCACAATTTTTTTTTTTTAAATCTGTAAGTCTGTTCATTATTAGGTTAATGGCTTAGCATCAACTTTGCAATGGGTTCTGCCTTAGCCTCTCCTCATAGTTTGTCACGGCCCCATTGCCACTAACTGATATTTTGATAATGCTTGACTCTAAATGACAGCTGTGTGCTTCAAATAAGTATTTGAGAGTGCCACTCTTGAAGAGTTATTAGGGAACCAGTTGAACTGTACTGATGTTAGGTGTAACTTCAGGAAATCAGTCACCAGTAAGAGGCGTAGGCACACACACACACACACACACACACACACACGTGTGCACAGACTCTCACGTACAGGCCTCTGCGCACGCACACACACACACGTGTGCACAGACTCTCACGTACAGCCCCCTACACACACACACACACACACACACACATGTGTGCGCACAGACTCTCACATACAGCCTCCTGCACACACAGACACACACACACCACACACAAACACACGTGTGCACAGACTCTCACATACAGCCTCCACACACACACACACACACACACACACACACGCACACAATCACACACATACACACACATGGTGACTCAGTGTGTATTTTAAACCTGTTTCCCAATCTGCCTTTGACATTACCACCATCCCCTCCCCTGATTTCTTCACTGGAAATTCAACTGAAAATTCTGACTGTGGTTTTTTTTGTCCCCTGGAGAGAGAGAGAGAGAGAGAGAGAGAGAGATCCTGCTACTGATGGGAATTGAAAAAGGGGGTGTGTGTGTGTGTGTGTGTGTGTGCATATGTGTTGACTGGGTGTAATACGTACAAGGAAGTTCAGTGGAGACTTTTAGAGAACCACACACAGTCTAGTGTTGGTCACGAAGAGACACAGAAGACGTTGTCGATTTTGATTGATACTTCTTTCTACACGAGGACAAAAGGAATGAAACCGTGACTCCCAACAGAGACTCACAGAAAGGACAACTGACAGGACTAGAGCAGTGGATCTCTCTGTCCACTCAACAGACACACACAGAAACTGACAGGACTAGAGTAGTGGATCTCTCTGTCCACTCAACAGACACACACAGAACGGACAACTGACAGGATTAGAGTAGTGGATCTCTCTCTCTCTGTCCGCTCAACAGAGACACAGCTGACAGGACAACTGACAGGACTAGAGTAATGGATCTCTGTGTCCTGCTGTTTTGGTTCTAGGACTTGTGTTGCAACACTTCTCTGTTGTCTCAAAGTTTATTGTTCTCCGGTTGCTTGAATGTTTGTCTAAAGACCGTGGAAAAGAATGAAGAAGAAAACATAGTAAACAAACATATGAGTGAATGAGTGAAACTGGATGGATGAATGTAAACACAGATCCTTACTACACAGAAGTAATTTCTGGATTTTTGGTCGAGACTGAAGAGTAAGCAGAAAATCTTTTGGAGTATCACAGCTACTTACCTTTCCCGTTCCAAAATGGATTTCCCTGCCATTCGTTTGCACTGGTGGATCCTTTCCAGCTAGTCCTTGATCACTTGACCTTGTCTTTATTTTCTGGTATCCATTGCTTTGGTCTGGATCTGGGTCTGATTGTCCTGGAAGCGCCGGTGAGGCCGGTTCCCACAGCTCAGCCTGTCAGGGTCCGAGGAGTGATGATGGAGACTTTCAGGCTCTCATGCCCGCTCTCCGCTGAGAGACTTGCTGCTCGACTTTGAGAGTCTCTCTCTCTCTCTCTGTCTCTGTCTCTCTCTCTCTCTCTCTCTCTCTGTCATGCCTGCGTCTCATGTTTGCAAAATGCGTTCAGAGTCCAGCACTCTGCTTGATTTTCAGAAGTTGGATTCACTGTTGGAGGAAATAACAAAATATTCAGCCTTGGTTCAAAGGTAACAATCAAACTCAAACACACACACACACACACACACACCAACAACTATTATCAGAGAACAAATACACACTACAGGCCTACATACACACAGTAACAAACACAAATATCAGTTTGTATTGAACCTGTAAGGGACTATAAGTACACATCAATACACACATACTACAAGCAGACGCGATACATCAATGGTTTCTATGCACTAACACAATGCTGAGCACTTTTCTTTGTGTACGTAGGGCCTAAGCTCTGCGCCTGGTCTGGTCTATGTGGTTTGACTTACACAATATATGGGACAGATGTGTACACAGGTTGTGTTTTATTACTCTTACCTGTACAAATGTGTACACGGGTTGTGTTTTTAGTACTCTTACCTGTACAGATGTGTATACGGGTTGTGTTTTTAGTACTCTTACCTGTACAGATGTGTACACGGGTTGTGTTTTTAGTACTCTTACCTGTCCTTTTATTCAGATGCGTACACATGGGTTGTGTAAAAATCGAGTGATTGTGTTTACATGTGGATCTATGTATACAAAAAGATTGATACACTTGGCCCCACACACACACACAGTGAATGGTGCATTTGGTCAGGGAATGTGCTCCACCCACAGCGCACCAATTGGTCAGTGTGTGTGTGGGATTTACTAGTATGTTATGTTATGAATGCAATCTATGTTGTAGCAAATGCTATAGGCTGGAGTGATTCTTCTCGTATATTTTTATAGATGCTGTATTTTGTGTGTGTGCCCGTTTTCGAAAGATAACAGACAAATTGAGTTTGTCACAGCGTTGTTTACATGTGAGTTTCAATATGTTTGGGTTTGTTTGTGTATTTCAAACACAATACAAACATTGTGCGCGCGTGTGTGTGGTGGGAGATGTGTTCAGTAAAAGGTGTGAGCTTCTCTGATTACCGTTTTTGTGAACCACAGTCACACATCTGGTGCTTCCCGTTTTTAATATGTGTGTGTGTGTGTGTGTGTGTGTGTGTGTGTCACTGTATGCATGTGGAGACTGTAGTGGGTGTGTGTTGTGACAGACCAGACATGTCAAACTTGTTTTACCCAAAATGGTGGCATTACTAAACATTAATGATCACTCTACTCTTTACGGCATGTTGCATAACACACACACACACACACACACACACACACACACACACACACACACACACACACAGCAATACACAGAGTCACAGGATCTGTGAGTCACTCAACACAGAAGTGGTCTGAATGAATCCTGTTACGTCCTTTTTACACTGCATGGAGAGTCTGTAGTGGTCTCTCTGACCACCTCGCACACACACACACACACACACACACACACACACACACACACATTTCATTAATAAAAGCTACCAGTGTCTCATGCCAAATAACCTTTGGCAGAGCCTATTCTGCAAAAGATTCACCCACATACTCAAATCCATACCATATCGTAATCTTATGTAATAGGCTTTTGTTTCTGTGGTCTGGTATATTAGCCAAGTCCAAGTATCGTGTCTGAGAAATATCGCCGACAGTGATTTGAATCTATTTCTGACGTTGTCCAAATCACAAGGTTAAATGACATGTATTGGTTATTGCTGGTTATTACTATGACCCAACTACTATCATTCTGTCTACACAGATATTTAGTTTACCGTCATAGAGGGGAAAATTAGGCTGAACATATTCAACGTTGACAAGCTGCAGAGAATTTAAACATTTTCCAAATCATCATTTTAAAAAATTATGCGATTTAATTGTTGCAGCCTTAATAATCTCTAATCTCTCGATAGCTTTTGTTTTGTTGTTTGAGTGTAAATATGGCTTCTCTCTCTTCTGGTTACTCCTTAAAAAAAAAATATGCGATTAATTGTTGCAGCCTTAATAATTTCTAATCTCTCGATAGCTTTTGTTTTGTTGTTTGAGTGTAAATATGGCTTCTCTCTCTTCTGGTTACTCCTTCCTTCAGTGAGGTGGTGGTGGTGTTTGTTTTTGTTGTTGCTGACGTCAATGACCAGAGGTTACATTAGACTTTTTCCATTGTCCGTCATTTTGACAGGGTTGTAAAATTCATTTCAAAAGTCATTTAGGTGTACTATTTTTGCTTGTCATTTTAATTTTAATGTCAGTTTGGCGTGACATATCCCTCAAATCTAAATGAAAACAATCACCTGTAGCTTCGGGGATCACAGTAAAGCTGTCAGATACTGTCAAATGCTAACTTTGCTAAACTGTTGTCTTAGTTTCCATAGCAACATGATCGTTGTATAAAATCGCAGTTGCAGTATTTACCTCATGACTTTTCTGACAGAAAACACAACAACATAGTTTTGAGGAGAGACGGATTAGTAATGTAATTTCACTGCCTTCTAGCTAGTTAGCTACAGTTAGTTGGATAACTTTGATGGCTAAGTTACCAGCTGGCTATAAACGGTGCTGTTGCATCCCTGTGGTTTGAATCCCTCCGTTTTAGAACACTCTGTTGCCACAAGTTGCTGATTTCAAGTGGACTAGTTGCAGCCGCAATCTTTGGTCTAAACTGAGCATTGGTCAAAGCTATGTCGCCATAAGTGTTATGATCTGTAAAACGGACAGCCTTAATATTTTTCCATCATCGTTTCAAAATTTAACGTCAATGACGAAAAATATTCGGTTAGCGCAACCTCTGTCAACGGCAAACTCTTGATCTCTCTTCCTCCCTCTTTCTCTCCCCTTCAGTGAGGAGGATGACTTGTCCATTCCTGACTCCACCCAGCCCTCTCAAGGTTCCGCACTGACTCATCACGTCCTGCCCAGCGCCACCCCCTGGCCAATCAGCATGGGGGATGGTCTGGAGACCACGCCCCTCTCCCTCAGGCCTCCAGTCCTGGACACCATCCACCCGACCCGCCCCCCTAGGCAGACCAATCAGCTGCAGTATCTACTGAAGGGGGTGGTGAAGACGCTATGGAAGCACCAGTTTGCATGGCCCTTCCAGGCCCCCGTAGATGCCATGAAGCTCAACATTCCGGTGAGACTGACCACCTGGTTGTGTGTGTTTGGGAAAGAGGGAGTGGGGGATTATGTGAAATATGGTCAGAAGCATTGTGCTAGTACACACACACACACACTCATACCCCATACACACACACACGCATGCAACATCAATTTCCCTCTGAATCAATAACGTCTATATCTCTATCTCTATATCTGACTATGACTATCTGACCAATACCTGTTTTTGTTGTTTTCATTTTTGGCTTGTCTCTCTGTCTCTCTCTCTCTCTCTCTCTCTCTCTCTCCCCCCCCGGTCTCTCTCCATCCATCTCTCTCTCAGGACTACTACAAGATCATTAAGAACCCCATGGACATGGGCACCATTAAGAGGCGTTTGGAGAACGGCTACTACTACAACGCCCAAGAGTGCATCCAGGACTTCAACACCATGTTTACCAACTGCTACATCTACAACAAGGTGTGGACACAATCTGGACACACACGCAAACACACACACCAGAGTCCTGCACGGGTCCGATTTTGTAAATTCGCACCCACCCGTACCCGCCTTGCTTAAAACCGCACCTGACCTGTTTTCCGACAGCTTATTAAACTCCACACCCGAGCCGACCCACATAAAATAGAACCAACACCCGTCCCGCACCCGAATTCATTTGAATTTCATATCAATCTGGAAGTAGTCCGGTCACTTCTTGCAATGGAACTTCATTCAAAAATGAAAGTGGACGGTTGATCAGCTGTGATCTAAAGAATGTTTGATTCAAGTTCAGTGTGTGTTGCAAACTATTTGTTTCTGCAAAAGCCATGATGAAACAGTAACAAATAAATGTAAATAGTCATATCGTGTGGAGTTTATTATGTGATGGCAAGTAGCCGTGTAATAAGCGAGATAATGTATAAAACGCCGGTCATTATCAAAAAATGAGTCCCTTCAGGACGAAACAAGACCCCACCACTGGCACGTCGGGGTCCTGTTCCCCGTCAGGACTTATTCTCCGATATTGACCGGCATTCTGTACATTATCCCTTACATATCCACTGTGTTACACACCATTCAGATATAAGTGTTACAAGAGGACACGCAAACACACACATACTGGACTACACTTAGGATCCAGTGTTCACCAACTTATAATAGCACATTCAAACTAAATGGTTTTCATTGTCTCAACATCATAAATCAACTAATGTTAAATGTGTGTGTGTGTGTGTGTGTGTAGCCCGGTGATGATATTGTCTTGATGGCCGAGGCACTGGAGAAGGCTTTCCTGCAGAAAATCTCCGACATGCCTCAGGAGGAAATAGAGATCACCGTGGCAACCAAGAGGCCCGGCAGGAAGAGAGACCCAGGTGAGGAACATTCTAGAACCTAGAAATGCCTTTACTGTTGTTGTTGTCGACACTTATCAGTGGAATCTTTTGGATTGGAAGGGAGCAGTTAAATCCGAGAGGGTTAAAGCGGAGCGAGAGGCATAAGCGTAAACGCAATTTCAGCGTTCGATTATTGCAGGGGGGGGGAAATCCCTTTACGGAGACCAGAGTAAACCCTCGGCTGCACTAATGTCAATGGAGACTTGTGGAATTTTACCAATAAATTGGTCATTATGTCTTTCTGGATTTGTTGAGGGTTTTTTTTGGAAAATGTTGTCATAATCTGTAAGTGTTTGGGATCATTTCAAGCCTAAAGTGTAATTTTTTAGCGTTCGGTTGTAATAAAATAACTTAATATCAGACCATGCTGCTGCCAGTTACTGTCCGTTTGTTAGCATGCTAGCTAGCCTCTTAGCTAAAGGTAACATTTTAAACGAGAAGTGTAATTTCTTTGAAATGACAACTAGCTGAATAACATTACTGACATTAGTTAAAAGTGGATGTTTATACTCAAAGTGAATTTGCAACAGTATATTAAGTTTAAAAGCGAAGTCCTTCAACTACTAGTCACTTGTTAAGATAGCTGTATTGCCATAGCTACTCCCATCCCCTTGTATAGCATTTTAAGCTAGCGTTAGCTAGCTAGCTAGCTCAGTTCACATGACTAATAAAATTATTCATATCATGTCCTAAAAGAATGATTCATTGGTATCATACATGATTATAGACAATACTGTGAACACAATTATGTTGACCAGAGAAAGATTTGGTCTGTTCTTATTGCTTATTAAGAGAGAAAATGTTGTTTATTTAGTAATCAAGGATCTTAAGGTGACACTCCAAGATCTTGAAACAAGCTCTAGAATCTTTATAATAACATGGCTAATGTTGCTAAACCTCTTCCTTTGTTTTTCCCATAGTAACTATGTTTCTGTCTCTTTGTCATTCCACCATCATCTGTCCACCCCCTCTCTCCTCTCTTTCCACCTCACATCACTCCCTCACTTCCCTCATGCTTTCTATTTCATTTTCTCTCTCTCTCTCTCTCTCTCAACTCTTATCCCTCTCTCTCTCCCTCCTCTGTCCACCCCCCATCCTCCTCTTCACTCTTCAGGTCCCCCTCCACTGCCCCTGGGCCCCAGCATGATGGCCCCGTCCCTGGGCCCCTCCATGGCCCCGTCCCTCATCCCCGCCCTGCCTCCGTCGCTGGCGCCCGCCATGACCCCTGCCTTGCTGGGCCCTGTGGGCATGCCCCCCTCCTCCTCCTCCTCTTCCTCCTCCTCCTCTTCGTCCTCGTCCTCCTCCATGGCGCCCGTCCTGGGGCCCGCCATCATGGCGCCGGTGCTGGAGCCGTCCTACCAGCTGGGCCCGCAGGACTGCCTGGCCCCGCCGGTGCTCACCGCCATGCCCCCCACCGCCCCGCTCACCAAGGTGTGTGTGTGTGTGTGTGTGTGTGTGTGTGTGTGTGTGGCCGTGTTATTATTGTGTGTGTGTGCGCGCCCCCCTTATCCGCCCGGCTCACCCAAGGTGTGTGTGTGTGTGTGTGTGTGTGTGTGTGTGCACGCGCGCCATGCCCCCAGCCCCAGCTCACCAAGGTATTGTTGTGTGTGTGTGTGTGTGTGTATGTGTGTGTGACAATGATAGGTATTGTTATTATTGCATCGCCAGCGCCATGCCCCCCACGCCCCGCTCACCAAGGTGTGTGTGTGTGCGTGTGTGTGTGTGTGTGTGTGTGCACGCGCGCCATGCCCCCCACCGCCCCGCTCACCAAGGTGTGTGTGTGTGTGTGTGTGTGTGTGTGTGTGTGTGTGTGTGTGTGTGTGTGTGTGTGTGCATCGCCGCAGTGTGTGTGCATCGCCATACCCCCACGCCCGCTCACCAAAAGTGTGTGTGTGTGTGTGTGGCCATGCCCCCACCGCCCAGCTCACAAGGTGTGTGTGTGTGTGACATGGCATTGTGTAACGGGTAATGGGTGTGTGTGTGTGTGTGTGTGTGTGTTACCGCAGCGGCGCCATGCCCCCCGCCCACCACCAAGGTGTTGTGTGTGTGTGTGTGTGCGTGTTGTAGCGGCATACATACTACCGCCCGGCTCACCAAGGTGTGTGTTATTATTACGCCCGCCATGCCCCCACCGCCAAGGTGTGTGCGTGTGTGTGTGACGTGTGTGTGTGTGTGTGTGACGCCGTGATATTGTGTATTGTGCCGCGGCATCGCTACCCCACGCCCGCTCACCAAGGTGTGTGTGTGTGTGTGTGTATTATTGTGCTCAATTGATAAAATTGCCGCGCTGCGCCCATACCCCCCCCGCCCGGCTCACCAAGGTGCGTGTAATGGCGTGTCGCGTGTCGTAATGGTGTAGTGGGTATTGATAACGTGGCAGAATTATTGTTGGTGTGTATGCGTTACGCATGGCTCATATACCCCCACCGCCCGCTCACCAAGGTATTGATAGTAGTAAGTAGTATTATTGGCAATATTGTGTGTGTGTGTGTGTGTGGTAGTATTGTGCAGCATCCTTGCCCCACCGTAGCTCACCCAAGGTGTGTGATATGATATTATTATTATTATTATTGGTATTGTCTATTGACATTATTGTGTATTATTATTGCGCATGGCGCCGCTGCTTACCGCCCAGCTCACCAAGGTGTGTGTGTATTATTATTATTGATGACGATGATGACGTATTATTGTTGCCTTGGCGTGCCTTGCTGGCGCCATACCCCCATGCCCACTCACCAGGTGTGTGTGTGTGTGTGTGTGTGTGTGTGTGTGTGTGTGTGTGTGTGTGTGTGCAGCGATGTGCCCCGCCCGCTCACCAAGGTAATATTGTGTGTGTGTGTGTGTGTGCACGCGCGCCATGCCCCCCACCGCCCCGCTCACCAAGGTGTGTGTGTGTGTGTGTGTGTGCCTTGCGCCATACCCCCACCGCCCGCTCACCAAGTGTGTGTGTGTGTGTGTGTGTGTGTGTGCAGCATATACCCCACCGCCCGCTCACCATGGTGTGTGTGTGTGTATTATTGATACTTGCAGCGCCATGCCCCCAGCCCAGCTCACCAAAGATTGATGATGATATTGTGTGTGTGTGTTTGTGTGCGTGTTTGTGTGTGTTAAGTATTGTGTGTATTGTTATTATTATTGCCGCCTTTAGCCATGCCCCCCACGCCCAGCTCACCATGGTGTTATTATTATTATTGATATTATTGTACCGCATGGCGCCATACCCCCACCGCCCCGCTCACCAAGGTGTGTGTGTGTGTGTGCCTGTAGCCATGCCCCCCCACCGCCCCGCTCACCAAGGTGTGTGTGTGTGTGTGTGTGTGTGTGTGTGTGTGTGTGTGTGTGTGTGTGTGTGTGTGTGTGTGTGTGTGCACGCGCGCCATGCCCCCCACCGCCCCGCTCACCATGGTGTGTGTGTGTGTGTGCACGCGCGCCATGCCCCCCACCGCCCCGCTCACCATGGTGTGTGTGTGTGTGTGTGCGTGTGTGTGTGCCTTGTAGCATGCATGCCCCCAGCCCATCCGCAAGGTGTGTGTGTGTGTGCAGGTGTGTGTGTGCAGGCGCAGGTGTGCTGATACAACATACCCCCCCCCCCCTAATCACCACACCATGGTGTAGGTGCGTGCAGGTAAGGCGCCATGCCCCCACAGCTATGCCCCCCACCTCACCATGGTGTGTGTGGTGCTAAAAGGCAAGGCAGCGGTCAAAGTCAGTCAGTTTTATTGTTTGACTCTTCATTACAAACCCAGATAAAGAGATTCAGTCTATTTATTTCTCACTATCCCACGGTGAAGACAGATATTAATGAATAATTTAAGTCCACAGACAAACATAACCATAAACAAAAAAGGTAAAAGGTAAGAGGGTCAAAGGCAAATTTTATGGAAAGGTAGACAGTCAATAAAAAAACTAGTGCAAAGTCAGGCCAATGGTGAATTTGCTTGACCTGAGTACAAAGAAAGGGCATATGGTGCAAGTTATGTAAGAGCAGCAGAAGTGTTGTGTTTTCAGGACAACCATACCCCCTAATAGGGTCCAATGTCCAGGATGTTATGTAGCTGAGGGTGGAGGGGGAGGAGGAGAGAGTCTGTATCCTTAAGGCTTGGGTATGAAGTACAGAGTGTGTGTGTGTGTGTGTGAGCGGGTGACTTGCATCACCACACTCTTTGGTCGCTTCATGGGTGTGAGGTGGTGTAAATGTCTTCAGGGAGGGAGGGACCATCGATCCTTCCAGTGTGTGTGTGTGTGGGTACAGCTGGGGATGCCATAGAATGTGGTCATGATGGCTGGTGGATACCGGACTTGAGTTTCCGTGAGAAGTACACACACCATGCAGTGTTGGTGGCCTTATGAGAGGTCTTCACTGATGTGCACCCCCAGGAATTTGGTGCTGCTCTTCGCCTTCTCCACCACAGCACCGGGCCGAGCGGTCAGTGGCAGGTTGGTTGAAGTCAACAATCTTTGGTCTTGCTGTGTCAGCAGGGAGGTTGTTGTGCACCACGCGGGTCAGATGGTCTAATTCTCCAACCTGTATTGAGTCCGTGCTTCTTGGTGATGAGAGTCACCAGAGTGTGTCGCCAGCAAAATTCTACTCATGTGATTGCTGTGTAGGTGTGACTGAGCACGCATTCTGGGGCCCCTGTGTGTGCGTGATGCAGTGGGGTGACAGAGGAAGTCAGTAGCCAGTTGCAGAGGTAGGTGTCGAGTCCCAGCACAGTTTGCAGATGAGTTAAGTTGTGGTATTGGCGGTGTTGAATGCAGAACTGAAAAACAGCAACCCATATGAGTCTCTTTTTTTTTTTTCCAGGTGGGTGATTGGAGGCAGAGCAGATTGCCCCCTTTTTGAAGGGGTCCAGGGTGGGGGGGAGAATGGCTTGATATTTATGTGTCTAGTCATTGAAGCAGGATTGGAGCAGTTTTTCCCCTTTGGAAATTGATTTTCCTCCCCTCCCCTACAGTCCTTTCTCTGGGATGTTGTCTGACCCTTCTAGCAGCAAGTGTCCCTTTCACCCATTGCACAGGGCTGCTCGCGCAGAGGGGATGGGGTCTTCCCCGGGTTCTGAGCTCTCGACCCCCATTGCCCCTCTTGTGAGTTCCTCTGTCCCTATCCTTTTTGCCCTTGATCAGGGTTGGCTCCCCATGCCAGCTCATCCCCCCCAGCTCTCTTTGTCTCTGGCCCTCAGCAGCCTGAGGAGGGTTCCCTGTCAGCCATGGCTCCAGTTTTCTTCACCATCCCATTGTATACCCTCTATGTCTGTCCCGCTAGTTGTAAGTGTATGGTGTGTGCGAGTACATGTCTCCAATCACCACCATGTAGCAGGCAGGCAAGACCACTGATAGTCCCTGACCCACCAAGAACTGGCTGGTAGAGGTGGTAAGGCAGGCAGGTATGTGGATACTTACGTCCCTGACCCACCCTACTCAATCATGGTGTGTGTGTGTAAAGGCCACAGGTGGTGGTGCATCGCCACGATGTCCCAATCACCCGCTTCAACCATTGTGTGTGTGTGTGTGTGTGTGTGTGTGTAAGGCAGGCAGGTAGGTGCACTGATGTCCCCGACCCACCATCACACTGATGCACTGAGGGGGATGTGATCTATTGAGGTGGTGGTACATACATGTTATTACAAGAGCAGCATGCTAAGGCATGTGAAGGCATACAGGTGCTGGCAGGCTATGGTACAAGGCACAGGTACTCAGGTTTCCATCCCTCCTCCCTCCTCCCCCTCCGGGCCACCCCTGCAGCAGAGGAAGAGATATTCTCTTCTTCCTTCGGAAGGCCGACACCACCACACCCACCGCCAACGACCAGCTCAGCGAGTCCTCTCCTGCGGCCACCGATCCGCGTCCACGCCGCGAGAGCAGCCGGCCCAAGCAGGCGCGGCAGGATGCCCCCGACTCCCAGTTCGCCGGCAGGCCCGCTAAAAGTAAGTCTCAACACACACACACACACTCACACTCACCCTCACGCTCACACACTAAGTCAGCAAGGGTTATAGTGTCTGTAAGGAACCTTCTTTGACATTTGTTTGTACACTTATAAGATAATCAGCTACTAGGATGCTTTTATTTTAAAGTACCTCACCATTCACGTGTTTATTTATTTATTTATTTATTTGTTTGTCTGCGTGTGTGCGTGTGTCTGCGTGTGTGTATGTGTCTGCGTGTGTGTGTGATGTCAGCAGTGAGTCCTCGTCGGAGTGAGCAGCTGCGGTACTGCCGCGGAGTGCTGCGGGAGATGCTAGCCAAGAAGCACATCGCGTACGCCTGGCCCTTCTACCAGCCCGTGGACGCCTCTGCGCTCGGCCTGCACGACTACCACGACATCATCAAGCACCCCATGGACCTTGGCACCATCAAGGTGGGTCGTTACACACACACACACACACACACACTTGTGTACACACACACACACAACGCACGTATGTCGGAGCCTGAGACTAAACACTTACACTTACAGTTACACACTCAGACTCACACACACACTCACACACAGCTCTTTGTGATGTATGTGTTTCTACACACATATTTATCATCTCCACGGTGGTCTCTCCTCTCTAGGTGAAACTGGACAGCTGGCAGTATCCGGATGCTCAGGACTTTGCAGCAGACGTTCGTCTCATGTTCTCCAACTGCTACAAGTACAACCCACCTGACCATGATGTAGTGGGCATGGCTCGCAAGCTGCAGGTACACACACACACACACACACACACACACACACACGCACGCCAGTCCTTTGACTACATGTCAGTGCCGACTGTAGAATTATCCAGAGACACGCATGTGCAGAGTGCATAGACCAGCTTGGGACCGACTGAGTATATACTCCAGTTATTCATTCAGTTATTCGACCCTCAGTCCCACTCTCGCATCTGGTTGTGTTCGTCTAACTAGGAAAAATTCCAATTTCATTCGCACTAGCATGTTTATATCTAGTTAAAATGTCTAGTTTAAGTTGGACCCCATAATTCTATTTTTTTCGAGTGTTATGTAAGGGCACTGTTTGGCGGCATTATTCACCCGTTTAACCCTCCTCCGTTCAGGACGTGTTTGAGATGCGCTTCGCCAAGATGCCAGACGAGCCCATGATCACTCCCATTCCTGCCCTCGCGCCCACTCCCATGATGCCGCAGCCGGCCCCGGCGCCGCCAATCCTCTTCAGCGAGTCCGAGTCCGAGTCAGAGACCGAGACGTCGGAGGCCCACTCGGACCACGAGAGAGCGCAGAGGCTCGCCGAGCTTCAGGAGCAGGTGAGGCTCACGGGACAGGAAACACTTAGAGTTGGTGTCGGGTGTATGTTCGTTTACTTACACGGGACAGGAAACACGTAGAGTTGGTGTCGGGTGTATGTTCGTTTACTTACACGGGGCAGAAAACAGGAAGAGTTGGTGTCAGGTGTATGTTCGTTTATTTGCTATGCGTGTTTTTGTTTTTTGTTTTTTTTTGTTGATGTGTCTGTGTTTGTTGTTGTGTTTGTTGATATAGTTATAGATAGATAGGCAGATACTGTAACTGTTGTTACAGTTTTACATCTTTATAATTATAATAATAATAATAATAATAAGCTTTATTTGTATAGCACCTTTCATACACAGAATGCAGCTCAAAGTGCTTTACATTTGAAGCATGTAACACAATGATAGTCAGTCAGTCATTATCAATCACTTTTCTTTGCTGTTTATGATCTACTCAGCAACATATCAAAAATATAGAAAATGACGTCATAAGACTGGCAGCCTTAACCCTCTTACCCCCCACAAGCACGCCATATGGCAACTGTGGCAAGGAAAAACTCTCATATTCCAGGAAGAAACCTTGAACAGAACCTGACTTAATAGGGGGAGCCCATCTGCTTCTGGCTGGCTGCGCCCTCCAATAGTAGCAGATGTAGAATAATCTGAAAATGTAGTCTACAGGATAAGATGAGTTAACTAAAAGCTTTCCTGTACAGGTATGTTTTCAGATCTTTTTTAAAAATATTTACTGAACTCGCATGCTTGATGTACAGAGGCAGGGTGTTCCATAGTTTGGGGGCATAATGGATAAACGCAGCTTCTCCACTTTTTGTTTGTGGAGCACTTTGGGCAATGCGATTAAAAGATTAGAATTGGATGATCTAAGTTTCCTTTGTGGTTGATAAGATATTAAAAGCTCAGAGATATATGAAGGTGCTATGCCATTCAGAGCTTTGTAAGTAATTAACATAACCTTAAAATCAATTCTATAGGAAATAGGGAGCCAGTGCAGTTCAGCCAACACAGGGGTGATGTGTCTCTCTTCTTAGTCTTAGTTAAAAGTCTAGCGCCAGAGTTCTGTATGAGTGCCAATTTCTTTAGATGTTTTTGGGAAGACCAGTGAAAAGTGCATTGCAGTAGTCTAACCTGCTAGTGATAAAGGCATTTTCTGCATCTTGTTGAGTTAAAAGGGGCAAAGACTTTGGCAAGGTTTCTCAAGTGGAAATAGGCTGTCTGAGTAACTTTACTGATATGGGGCTTAAAACTTAACTCTGCATCTAAGATGACACCGAGGCTTGTTACTTTTGGTTTAACCTGGTGTGCCAAGTTCCCCAGATTACTAAGAATAATATCTCGCTTTAGTTTTGGTCCAACCAGAAGTACCTCTGTTTTGTCATCATTTAGTTTCAAAAAGTTTTTGCTCATCCACTGATTAATGGAGGTTAGACATGCAGTGAGGGAGCAAAGGCCATCTGGGTTAGTTGGCTCCACAGAAATATACAATTGGGTATCATCTGCGTAGCTGTGGAAGTTTACATTATGCTGACTTATGACGTTTCCCAATGGAAGCATATATAGAGAAAAAATAGCAGGGGACCAAGGCAGCTCCCTGGGCCACACCAAAAGGCAAGTCATGTTTTTCAGATACATGATCTCCCTAGACTGATATAAAAAATCTCTGCCAGTAATGTAGGTTTGAAACCAGTTTAGAGCATTATCAGAGAGACCCACCCACTTCTGCGTAAGGCGTGTGAATTAGGATGCTATGATCAATGGTGTCAAATGCGCACTCAAATCCAGAAGAATAAGGATTGAGACTTTGTTTGAGTCAGTAGTTAGTCTGAGATCATTGACTATTTTACTAGAGCCGTTTCTGTGCTGTGATTTGATCTAAAACCTGATTGGAATTTTTCAAGGATACTGTTTTCGTTGAGGAAGGTATTTAACTGATTACAAACAACTTTTTCAAGTACTTTGCTCAAAATGATAGATTTGACATAGGCCTGTAGTTGCTCAGATTGGTATGGTCAAGATTTGACTTTTTAAGTAAAGGTTTCACAACAGCGGTTTTAAAAGCAGTTGGAAATATACCTGTTTCTAATGAGGTATTTATTACCTTGAGAAAAAAGGGAGCTAAGCTATCATATACTTTTTTGAGGAATGTAGTAGGGATTGGATCTAAAACACATGTTGAGGAGCCGGTTTGAGTTATAATTTTACCAAGCTCAGATTGAGTAATAGTGCTAAAGGACCTTAATTTTGGAGGGCTGTTTTGGGTGTACTATCAAACATATTACTTGTGTTACCAATAGCCTCCCTTATAGAAATGACTTTGTTTTGAAGAAGTCTGCAAATTCTTTTGATCTTAGAGAGGATGCCTGACTGAGTGTATCAAAAGGTGTTTGATGCAATAGCCTATCAATGGTAGAGAACAACACCCTAGAGTTTCCACTGTTTTCAGCAATTACCTTAGAGAAGTGGTTCCTCCTCTCATTCCGAATAGCTCTATTATAATTTGCTATTTTTTCTTTTAGAATGGCACGGTGAACCTCTAACTTCGTTTTTCTCCATGTTCTCTCAGCTTTCCTACATGATCTTTTAGATCATGGATATTTCGTTCATCCAAGGTGTCAGTTTGCTACAGGGCCTTTTTTTAGTCTTTTAAGGGTGCCACTCTGTCAAGCAGAGCGCCTAATTCACAATTGAGAGCCTCTACCATTTGATCAATGGGATGATGTAAAATATCTAAATTTATGGAGTCTATAAGAGCTATGAACTGCTGTTCTGCTCTAATGTCCAAGAGTCGCGATTTGATTGCAATTTCGGGATGAATTTTTGGAGTATGTAGTAGTGTAGTATAGTGACCAAAGACAGTAGGTCTACTGTAAGTACTTTTTGTTGATTGTGTGTGTGTGTGTGTGTGTGTGTGTTCAAATCATATAAATGTAGGATCAAATTTTAAACCCAAAGCGAAGACCATATACAGTATGTGTGCTGTCTATATTTTACTCATGTGCCCATTTGGTTTTGTTTGTGAGCAAGTTATTCATAGAAATGTACTAGTGGACAGAAGTTGAGATGATGCTATGTGGCTAACATCTGTGGCATTCCCTTTGCAAGGTGAGATGAGAATATGTGCTGTTTGTTGAGAGAGAGAGAGTGAGCCTTGAGAAGGAGCTGTCATTCGACTGGCGCCCTCTCTTTTAATTCAAAGCCCTTAGGTCAGTGTGAAGAAGTGCCACAGATGCCGGTTGGGATAAGGGATAAAGCCTTGTGTGTGTGGGGCAATTCCACGGAAAATTAACTTTTTGTCACATCCATAACGCTAATAAAATGTGATGGTATGGTATGATGTGAATGATTACATGAAATTTGAGCATTTGCTATTTTTGGCTGATGAATGTAAATGAGAAAAAATGCACAAAAAATGAATGTTATCATTCACATCATACAAATGCCAAGGCATGTCACTGGCGTTATGGATGTGACAAAAAGTCCATTTTCTGTGGAATTGCCCTGTGTTCAAAGTTGACGAGTTGGGCGATATGGTCACAGAATGATTGACATACCACTAATGGAGATCCATAAGAAGCTCCATAAGAAGTGTGCCTTTTTCCTGTATCTTTAGACTGCGCTTGTTAGCGACACGGCGTAAGTCTCCGGTACCGTGAATAAAGCTCTCTGAGACTTCCGACTGACTATCGACTGTCTGAAAACGTTTCGAAAAATTCCAGAATTTTGTACCACATAACAATTGTGTGTGTGTGTGTGTGTGTGTTCCAGCTGAAAGCCGTGCACGAGCAGCTGGCGGCCCTCTCGCAGCAGCAGCCCAACAAGCCCAAGAAGCGAGAGAAGGAGAAGAAGGACAAGAAGAAAGAGAAGTACAAGAAAAAGACGAGTGCACCAGCCCTGGACCCGCCCGTCCTGGGCGGGGCCTTCTACACGGAGCCCACGCCCCCTCCCCTCCAGCCAATCAGGAAGAGCAAAAGCAACAAGGAGCTCGCTGTGCCCACAAAGCCCAAGAAGCAAGGGTGAGAAATACATTTCCCACAATGCAATGCACTACTTCAGGCGATGGAATTCGATGTGCAGTAGTTAGAGCTCAACGGTCCTGCCGACCACCGATTCCGGAAGAAGAATTCAATACAGTTTGTCTATTGACAACTGGAGGATAAGCCATATAATCTTAACCGTCTATGGTAGACTTAAAACCAGCTATGACATGACTAAGTGATTGTACATGCTCATATAGGCTTCAAAAGTTCATGGGGCAGCCTTAAAAACCTTGAAAGTTGAATTTACTCAATGAAATTGGTAGAAAGTTAGTCATCTTCTTTTCTGACATTAAAAAAGAAGCTTCTTAAACTATCGTTAGGCTGCAAATGTTCAAAATGTGTTAGTTTAAAAAGGATTATGGGATGAGTAGTTTTTTGCTCAACATGAAATGTTGTACGAGTCACATCATAGCTGGTCAGACTAAGTCCGGGTCTAAAACTCCAGACGTCAATTTAAGTAATGAATGGGAAATTTACTTCCCGGAAACTAAACTCTCTCAGAGGAGGGGCGGGACTGTTGAGCTCTCTGGCAGTTTGATGAAGCATAGCGATGCTCAGTAATAACACAGTAATACAAATGTAATAACTGGAGTAATGAGCGCCACAGACAGGAGACGGTATTACTAACAGAGAGAGGAAACATTTTAGAAAGAGGAATGAATGAATACAGAAAAAAAAGAGTGTGGACTTGACTTTGATTTGTAGCTCCCTCTGCTAGCTAGTACAACAGACAATCTATAACAGGCTTCCTTTCAGTCTGTTGTAGATCTATCTATATATATATATATATATATATATATATATATATATATATATATATATATATATTATATATATATATATATATATATATATATATATATACTAGTGGTTAGTATAATATATCTTACTCTAGTGGTTCTAACTATATCTCACTCCAGCGCCTCTTACGGTATCTCTCTCATCTTCTGGTACAGTTCTATACCGTATATATATATATATATATATATATACAGTACTTACTCAGTCTGACATCTAGATCTGTACTCGTCCGTACTCATCAGATCTAAATCTGCAGTTTCTGACTCAGCCTGATATCTAGATCTGTAGTGTCTTACTCAATCTTGATATCTAGATATGGAGTAATCTCATACTTACTCAGTCTGATATCTAGATATGGAGATATGGATATCTAGATATGGAGTACTCTCATACTTACTCAGTCTGACATGTA
>NC_063195.1:16144600-16167100 GCF_017589495.1 Alosa alosa
GGAAGTGGACACACCCCTCCGACACACACGCCCGACACGCACGCCTTTCTCAACCAGCACCCGTCGGCCTTGAACGCGCCGCCAGGTAGGAAACGCAGTGATATCACGAGCCCACTTTCACACACAACAGTCGCACACATTCACACAGACACACACATTCACACACAACAGACATACACATTCACACACAACAGACACACACATTCACACACAACAGACACACACATTCACATACAACAGTCACACACACGCGTGTGGAGTCTCGATACTCCACCCCAAACGTCGCTGTCTCTCAATCAGAGAGCAAGTGAGATGAAAACAGCAGCTGATGTGTTCACAATCACACACTAGTAAGTCATCAAGGGTACAGTGAACATGATTGATGTTGTAGCATCTAGATATGAGGCAGGTTCACAATCACACGCTAGTAAGTCGTCAAGGGTACTGTGAACGTGATTGATGTTGTAGCATCTAGATATGAGGCAGGTTCACAATCACACGCTAGTAAGTCGTCAAGGGTACAGTGAACGTGATTGATGTTGTAGCATCTAGATATGAGGCAGGTTCACAATCACACACTAGTAAGTCATCAAGGGTACAGTGAACATGATTGATGTTGTAGCATCTAGATATGAGGCAGGTTCACAATCACACACTAGTAAGTCATCAAGGGTACAGTGAACATGATTGATGTTGTAGCATCTAGATATGAGGCAGGTTCACAATCACACACTAGTAAGTCATCAAGGGTACAGTGAACATGATTGATGTTGTAGCATCTAGATATGAGGCAGGTTCACAATCACACGCTAGTAAGTCATCAAGGGTACAGTGAACATGATTGATGTTGTAGCATCTAGATATGAGGCAGGTTCACAATCGCATGCTAACATCTTACTGTACCAGTGCTGAAAGGGGCAGAGCATGAAGAGCACTCAACAGCCGGGAATGGGAAAACTGAGCAGTGCTGAAGGGTATAAAACATTGACTTTTTTTCCCTCTCTCTCCCTCTCTCCCTCCTTCTCTTCCTCTCTCTCCCCCCTCCCTCTCTATCTCTCTCTCTCCCTCCCTCCCTCTCTCCTTCCTTCTCTCTATCTCTCCCTCTCTCTCCATCTCTCCTCCCCCTCTCCCTCCTTCTCCATTTCTCCCTCTCTCTCCATCTCTCTTCCCCCCTCCCTCCTTCTCTCCATCTCTCCCTCTATCTCCCCTCTCTCCCCCCCCCTCTCCTCTCTCTCTTCATCTCTCTGCAGCTCTCCACTCTACTCTTCCTCAGCAGCCTTCGCGCCCCAGCCACCGCGCGGCTCCTCTGCCCCCCAAGCCCCCCGCCGGACCCACCCCAACTACCCCAACCACCCCCACACCTCCCCCCAGCAACGCCGCCGCTGCTCCTCCCTCCATCCCCCTCTCTCTCCCTCCTCCTCATCCCTCCCTCCTGGCCTCCTCCTTGTCCACCTCCTCAGCCCCTTCTTCCGCCTCCTCTTCCTCCTCTTCCTCTCTTCAGCAACAGCCCCAGCAGCAGCAGCAGGCTCCTCTCAGACCTCTGTTGCCCCTGGCTCCTCTGGCTCCTCTGGTGCCCACCCCCACCCCACTGCCCCCATTGGCCCACCAGGGCAGCTCCATCCTGGGCCACGTGTCGGCACAGCCCCCCCAGGCCCTGCTGGAGGACGAGGAGGATGAGGAGCCTGCCAGCCCACCGCTGCCCATCGGCCAGGTGTGTGTGTGTGGAGTGGGGGTGCACCTCATTGTCCCGCTGTTGCACCATGGGACTTGAAGTTTTCTGGGTGAAATAAAAAAAAGTGCAAAGTTGTATACCTAATAATTCACTGGAAGCGGGTTAGGTCAATTAGCCTCCTGTTTAGTTATAGCCTAGCCTTAGGCTAACCCACTTCCAGTGAATTATGCTAAGCTAGGCTAACGGTGTCAGACTGGGTTATTCGTCAACTGTAGTCATGTCAGTAAGAAATAGTAACCAAGGAAATGACCTCATTCCCCTTCCTCTCTGGTCCTGATTGGTCAGATGGATCAGCAGCTCCTGATGCAGCCTCTGAGCTTCAGCCCGTCTCCGCCCTCCCAGCTGGGTGGAGAGCAGCCACCGCCGCAGTCGCACGGGCAGTCACACGGGCAGTCACACGCACTCACACACGTGCAGCAGCATCGGCGGGAGGAGAGTGCAGCAGCCGCCGTCGCCAACGCACGCACACACATGAAGGAGGAGGAGGTGTCTCCGCTACACAGCTCAGGTAAAGTACACACACACACACACACACACACACACACACACATGTACACAGACTCACACACACACACACAACACTCACATGTGTACCTACTCACTCAGGCACATACGTATGCCTGTGTACCTACGTACCCAGGTACAAACACAAGTTTACCTACGTACCCAGATACAAACACGTTTACCTACGTACCTAGGTACAAACACATGTTTATCTACCTACCTAGGTACAAACACGCGTTTACCTACGCACCCACGTACAAACACATGTTTACCTACGCACCCACGTACAAACACATGTTTACCTACGTACCCACGTACAAACACATGATTACCCATTGCCAGGTATGCTAACACACGCGTTTTCACGTGCCCAGGCAATGCGAACACACGCTTTTACTTACGTGCCCAGGTGCGAACACATCGCGTTATCGTGCACTCCAGGTACAGACATATGTATTCATTACTTTCAAGTATGTGCGTTCACTCACCTTTGTGTTATTTGCTTAGAGAGTTTGATTGACATACTTGTCTCTCTGTGATAGGTCCGTTGAGGGATAGCCCCTCCCTACTGTCCCAGTTCCACGCAATGGTGAACCAGTCGCCTGCCATGGACATGCCAGACAGAAAACCTGTGAGTGTGTGTGAGTGTGTGTGTCTGAGGGTGTGTCTGAGGGTGTGTCTGAGGGTGTGTCTGAGGGTGTGTCTGAGGGTGTGTCTGAGGGTGTGTCTGAGGGTGTGTGTGAGGGTGTGTGTGTTTGAGTGAGTAAAGAGTGCATATGTGGTTGCTGTATGTAGAGAGTTGCTGTGTCTGTGCTTCTATGTGTGACCATTGTTCCTTAGCGTGTGTTTAAAAATGTGTGATGTATGTGTGTTCGGTGTGCGCATAGCAATTAAATGTATGTGTCATAATTTGCCGTTAGTGTGTGAGTATAGTAATGTATCATAATTTGCTTTGTGTATGTGTGTTGTTTAGCTGAAAGAGGAGAAGTTCCTTCCCTCTCCTGTCCTGGCACTCAGCCCGGTTCATCAGGATGCTCCCGACAGCAAACCCAACATGCACAGTGAGTACCTGTGTGTGTGTGTGTGTGTGTGTGTGTGTGTGTGTGTGTGTGTGTGTGTGTGGTTATGTGTACGCAGGAGTGTCAGCGTGCGTGCATGGGTGTGTGCATGTGCATTTTTGCAAAGTAGATAATTAAGGATTAAACAGGTGTGATACGATGTGAGACATAATCAGATACAATGTTCTTTAAGTAAGGGATAACGGCTGCCGAGGTGTCCTGTTATACTGAATTAATGGACGAGGGGCAAAGAACTCCCCGACACCTTAGCCCAAGTCCATTAAAGGTGCCATGTGTAATATCCGCCAAAAAATCAATTCATACTCCACATTCCATAAAAGATGGAGGCAGTATACCTCCAGAAAGTGAGTTGGTCTACCCTAGAGTAACAACCGAGAAACATGTATTGCAGTTTGGCTGGCGGTTATGTTGCCCCGATACGCCTCCTATGGCGAAGCTGGTATTATGACACCTGTCGGGCTGTGGCTAGTAATTTAGCATGCTAATTCTGGTTGATATCTCTGCAGCACTATACCTTGCCATTTTTTTAATGACATCATCGCCCTTATTTCTTCTCATTCTTTTGATGCGTGTAGCTAATTTTTTGGATATTTTTACCTCAATTCTTACACATGGCACCTTTAATTCAGTATCGGTGGCTGTTATCCCACTTATCACCCGGTTGCCACTATAGGCAATGGTCATGCCTTTATAGCACGGTAACAAGCAGTTCCATAAAAAGAAGCCAACTTGTTCAGTTTGTTGTACAACTTTCTTTGGCCCTATAACAGCGATAGCGTGGACTGTTGACTTGTTTGCAGTTGATTCCATTGTTGCGAAGCCTCCGTCGTCCTACTATGGTTGCCAATCAGAAAAGGGTATTTCTTCTCTCCGGGCGATAAACACACTTATAGTGACCGTAGTATTTATTTTCATCGCTTACTCTGCATGTGTTACTGGTAATGGCTGACAACTTTTGTGGTGGCGTCGTAATTTAGTTTAGTTTTTAGTTTTAATTTCTGTCTGTGTGCCTGTGTGCAACGGTGATCATGTTGCCATGGTGTCCTAACGTGTGTGTGTGTGTGTGTGTGCCTCCTCCAATCAGGAAGCGGCATCAGGCCACAGGACAACTCTCGGCCCCGTCCCACTGCATCCCCAGCCGCACCCCCTTCTCTCCAGGACAAACTGAAACAGGAGCCCAAGGGGCCCAGCGGACCTGCTAAGGTGTGTGAGTGTGTTTGCACGACTGTTAAATGTGTGTTTCAGTATGAGTGTGTGTTTTGAGTGCACACCTGAGTAGGCGCGTGTGTGTGTGTGTGTGTTTGCTTGTGAGTGCACACCTGAGTAGGTGTGTGTGTTCGCATGACTGTTGAATGTGTTTCAGTATGAGTGTGTGTTTGAGTGCACATCTGACTAAGTGTGTGTCTGTGTGTACAGTGTGTGTGTTTGCTTGTGAGAGCACACCTGACCTGAGTAGGTGTGTGCGTGTGTGCATGCATGCATCAGTCTTTGTGTGTGTGTTTGTATGTGCGTGCATCACTGTGTGTGTGTGTGTGTGTGTGTGCGTGCATCACTGTGTGTGTGTGTGTGTGTGCGTGCATCACTCTAGATAGATAGATAGATAGATAGATAGATAGATAGATAGATAGATAGATAGATACTTTATTGATCCCCAGGGGAAATTCAAGATTGAATTCATTCTGTCTGTGTGTGTTTGTGTCCATGCAACACTCTGTGTGTGTGTGTGTGTGTGTGCGTGTGTGTGTGTGTGTGCATCACTCTGTGTGTGTGTGTGTGTGTGTGTGTGCGTGCATCACTCTGTGTGTGTGTGTGTGTGTGTGTGTGTGTGTGCGTGCATCACTCTGTGTGTGTGTGTGTGTGTGCGTGCATCACTCTGTGTGTGTGTGTGTGTGTGTGTGTGTGTGTGTCGTGCATCACTCTGTGTGTGTGTGTGTGTGTGTGTGTGTGTGTGTGTGTGTGTGTGTGCGTGCATCACTCTGTGTGTGTGTGTGTGTGTGTGTGTGTGTGTGTGTGTGTGTGTGTGTGCGTGCGTGCGTGCATCACTCTGTGTGTGTGTGTGTGTGTGTGTGTGTGTGTGTGCTCCATACCCTCTTGCTCTCTTGTCTTACCGCTCCTCTCCTCTCCTTCTCCCCCTCTCTCAGGACGCGAAGCTGAAGAACATGGGGTGGAGTGGGCCGAGCCTGGCCCTTGAGTCTTCCTCCTCCTCCCTCGTCCTCTCGCCCGGGCCCAGCTGTCAGCGACAGTTTAGGCGTTCCCGGCAAGCCAAGGAGGAGAAGGACAAGGCGCTCAGGGCCGAGCAAGAGAGAGAGAGAGCACGCCGAGAACAGGAGAAGAGGTGAGAGAGAGAGAGGGGGAGAGAGAGAGAGCAAAAGATAGGAGGTGAGCGAGGGAGAGAGAGAGAAAGAAAGAAGGAACTAAAACAGAAAGAAAGAAAGAAGAAGGAAAATATAAGAATTTGGAAAGATTTATGTTTATATGTGTGTACCTACCTGTGTGCATGTTTACATATGTGTGTGAGTGTGTGCACGGGTCAAAATTTGCTGTTCGGTTTACTTGCCAAAGTGTCTGGTAGATGAAAAACCTAACCTGCCAAAACTAAAAGTAGCCTATTAAACAGCTTTTTTGAACGCTGCAGAAGTTTCATTCAAATGAAATAATGTTGTCGGAGTGAACGAATTACGTTTCTCTATCTCGGTCAGTAATCAAGGATCTGCTTTAATGACCGCTGCAAAAAATACAATGACAGTGACAACGGGTTCTGAGGTATAAATCACAACCGCCAATACAAAAATCTACTCCCGCTTGGTGGGTGCTAATTTCAAGCCCTGTTTGTTTGTGTTTGTTTGTGTCTGCGTGTATATGTGTGTCTGTTTGTGTACATATATGTTTGTGTGTGTGTGTGTGTGTGTGTGTGTGTTTGTTTGTTTGTATGTGTGTGTATTTACGCTTGTGTGTTTACGCTTGTGTGTTTACGCATGTGTTTACGCATGTGTGTGTGTGTGTGTGTGTGTGTGTGTGTGTGTGTGTGTGTGTGTGTGTGTGTGTGTGTGTGTACGTGTGTGTGTGTGTAGGTCCCGTGAGAGTGAGGACCCCGTGGATCAACTGCGTCGCCACCACCACCACCACCACCAGTCGGAGGAGCAGCAGCAGCAGCATCATCACCACGCGGCCCAGCAGGCCCCTGCGCCCGCCGCCACGTCTCGCTCGCACGCCCAGTCGAGCCGCAGACGCCCCGAGCAGACGCAGGCGCAGACGCCGCCCCAGGTCAGCTCGCCCCACCCGCCCACACCGCCCTCCGCTGCTGCGGCCGCCGCCACCGCTGCTGCTCCGGCGCAGTCGACGCTCAGCACGCCGGACCAGAGGGAGATGGCCCGCCGCAGGGAGCAGGAGAGAAGGAAGAGGGAGGCGGTGAGTGTGTGGAGATGCACAAACACACACACACACACACACACACACACACCACGCACAAACACACACATCTATAGATGTCCACACACATACACAAACAAACACACACATACATACGCACGCACACTCATCTATAGATGTTCACAAGCACACACACACACAAGCATACACAGCCGTGGCCTACTGGTTAGTGCTTCGGACTTGTAACTGGAGGGTTGTCGGTTCGAACCCCGACCAGTAGGAAACCGCTGACGTGCCCTTGAGCAAGGCACCTAACCCCTCACTGCTCCCCGAGCGCCGCTGTTGTTGCAGGCAGCTCACTGCGCCGGGATTAGTGTGTTCTTCACCTCACTATGTGTTCACTGTGTGCTGAGTGTGTTTCACTAATTCACGGATTGGGATAAATGCAGAGACCAAATTTTCCTCACGGGATTAAAAGAGTATATATACTTATACTATACACACATACACTCGTCTATAGATGTTCACACACACGCACACACACACACACACACACACACACACACACACACACACACACACACACACGTACACACTGTGTCTCTGACCCTTCGTCTGCTCTCTCCTCAGACGGCAGCTCTGATTGACATGAACCTCCAGAGTGACCTCATGGCCATCTTTGAGGAGAACCTTTTCTGAAGGAGGGAACGCAGGAAAGAAAGAGAACACTTCATCTGTCTCTCTCTCTCTTTCTCTGTCTCTCTCTATCTGAGAACCTTTTCTGAAGGAGGGAAAGCAGGAAAGAAGACAATGTCAAGAAAGAGAACACTTTATCTCTCTCTTTCTCTCTCTCTCTCTGTCTGTCTCAATCCACCTTTTATTTAATTTTTTTTGGAAGCCACCTGAAGCCATCTCATCTTTCCCCCCTCCCTCCCCTTACTTGCAGTATCTCAACCACGAGAAACATGAGACATGGATTTAAACAGAAAAAAGAAAAGAAGATTTAAAAAAAAAAAACTGGTGTGTTTTTAAAAATATGTGGAATCTCAGAAGATTTTTTTTGTGTGTGTGTCTATTTTGGAAAGTGAATAACTGTATTTAAGATGATGTTATTTTCCTTAAGAATGAAAGCGTTAACCTGCGGATGAAGCAAGAGGGTTATTTTTGCCTCACTCCATCCCTCTCATTCTCAATCCCCCTTCCCTTTCTCTCTCTCTCTCTCTCTCTCTCTCTCTCTCTCTCTCTCTCTCTCTCTCCTTTTTTATGCATTGTCATTGGTTATTGTGCTGGGGAGGGGGATGCCTGAAATGTACACGTCTCTGTTCGGCAAATAGGTCCTCGCCAGATGATTGATCTCTCTAGAACGGATCTGCCCAGATTACAAGCCTCTGTGGAATGGACCCGTGCCAGATTAAAGGCTTCTCTAGAACAGATCATGGTCAGATTACAGGCCTCTCTAGAACAGATGTGCACCAGATTACAGGCCTCTTTAGAACAGATCCGTGCCAGATTGCAGACCTCTTTAGAACAAATCTGCACCAGATTACAGGCCTCTCTACAACGGGTCTTTGCCGCATCTTTCCCGGATTAGTGCCTGATAAGGGTTGGGGAGTGCGGTTAGAGTTACTAGCAGAGGTTATGTGCATGGGATGCATCTATTTGTATGTGTGCATATGGGTACTGAATAGAAACACACACACAAACACATTCACACTCATAGGGTGTTAAGACAGTGACATGTAAGCACCTATGCATGTGTGGTTTCATATGGGTTGGGCTCAGGTACTTGGTAGAGTTTATGTATGAAAGTGTGTGTGTGTGTGTGTGTGTTTCTTGTGATTGAAGGTGTTATTAAGGTGTTACAGAAGTGTAGAAGTGTTACATGCTGTCATGCCATACAAACCATCCCCCAGTGTTCTTTGTTACATCATCACTGTTGTTGTTTATGAGGATGATGATGAGCGGAGAGACTTTGTCTTTATCGGTGGGGGGGTGGGTGTTGGTGTAGGAGTAAGACGAGCACACAAAACTTGAACGTCCGTGAAGGTCTTTTGGGACGAATGGTGAGTGGGATATAGAGTGTTGGGTGACGAAGCGTTAGGCCTTGGACAGACCCTACAGACCCTTAGGCCTTGGACCAGAGTCTTGACACACACCTTACCACACACACACACACACATACAGATTTATGCACACACACACACCTACTTTACCACACACATACACATACAGACACATACAGATGTGTATTATGCACACACACATACAGATTTATGCACACACACACACACATACAGACACATACAGATTTATGCACACACACACACACACACACACACACATATACAGACATACAGATGTATTCACATATGCACACACAGACACACACATACACATACAGATGTATCCACATATACACACACACATGCGCACACACACACACATACATACACATACAGATGTATCCACATATACATACACACACACACATACACATACAGATGTATGTACACATACACACGCATACACATACAGTTGTATGCACACATACGCACACATACAGATGTATGCACACACACATAAACATACAATGTGTAATATATATATATATATATATATATATATATATATATATATATATATATATATAATGATTTGAAACAAATGAAAAAAGTAAATATATATATATATATATATATATATTATATACCAGAAAATGAAATATTTAGGGGGGAAAAATTGGGGAGGGACATATTATGGGGTATTTGGGCTATGTGAAGAGCACATAATTGTTTTGGTGAATGACTTTTAAAGGATCTACTGTAAAGAAAAGTTTTTTTTGTTTTTTGTTTTATTCTGTTTTCCCCCCCTGTATTTCTTTCTCTCGTCTTTTTTAATGAGATACTGGCGTTATTTGCTCATTTTGTCCTCTGTCCTCTTTCCCATGATCCTTTGCTCTCTCATGGCACAGCATTGGTGGGTGCTGCCGCTGGGGGCAGGGCTAGTAATATCTGACTACTAGAAAACGTTTATGTTGGATGAAACTGTATCCCTCTCTCTTGCATTGTGATTGGCTTCAGTATGACAGTAGCGCTTCCTCTGTGTGTGTGAGTGTGTATGTGTGTGTGTGAGTGTTTGTGTGTGTGGTGATTGTCATTCAGTCAAGCGATAAAATGAAAACTAAAGCTCTGATTATTAAGTCTATATAATGCGGGATGTGGAAAGGATATCACCGAGTGACTTTGAGGTACATCACGTTTGTTCTTGTGAAGGTTTAAACAAAACAACAAAAAAGTATTTATAAAAGAATGGAGTGTGTTAAGGGTGGGGGTGAGTAAAATTTTTGATTTTAAAGAATTTGTTAATCCATAGCTGGTGGTTTAGTCATTTAGTCACTGCCTTCTTGTCAAATAACCCCCATCCCACTTTTGTTCATGTCCTTTTTTTTTTTTTTTTTTTTTTTTTTTTTTTTCAAAAAATGTTTTTGGAATGTTGTGTTTAATAATTTTTTTGCTTAGGTTCTAAGGTAAAGGCTCAGTTGGTTGCGTCGTTGTCACCCCTGCCTGTTTTGTCAAGTTCTGTTCCTGCTCCTCCAGAACTCCATAACAGCAGCAAAACAAATAGGTTTGATTTTTAGTTGCATTTCTTTTCATGTTGTGTTTTTTTGTCTTTTACAAAATGTTTGTTTTTATGACTTCTTCCTCTTTTTTTGTTATTATTTTGTTTGTTTTTCTTGTTTGGTGAGTTTTTGATTTAGATTTTTTTTTTGTCTTTCTCTCTCTCTCTCGCGCGCGTTCTCAGCTATTCGGTTGGTTTTCAATTGTAGAGTGAGATATCGAAGTCGATAGTTTCATTCTGTTAAGACTGTGGAGTAATCTTTTTTTGTTTTTTTTTTTGTAAGAAAAGACTCAAATGGAAAAAAAATGATGAAATAAAGTAATATTTTAAATTATCTCTCTCCTGTGTACTCTATCAAAGTTCAGTTTTATTTTGTCATTTTTACAGGATAACAACGACATGTTGTTAGAGCAAAACAGACAGGCAATGTCATTTTTAGTTGCTCACCCATTTGCCTTACATCACGTCACAACAGTGTACCTCTGTGCACCTCAGTGTCCCAAGAGTGATATGTTTATTATTTTTCATTTATTTGCTTGTTTGTTTATTGAAATTGCTTGTGTGTCCATTTGGTTATGTATCCACTCATTTAGCCAAAAAGATGTGCCTGACTGTAGCTATAATGACTAAATATCGCTCACAGCATTTAATTGCTGTGCAGTTACACCAGACTGAAGCCAAAATTAATTAAAATAACAGCTTCCCTTTTTTTCTTCCTTCTGGTTTCTTCACTCAAAATAAGCTCATGTTGTCTCTGTGCTTATTGTTATTGATCCGGATCATTACCTGTTTCAGTAACAGCTGATCAACTGTCCCTGCCTGCAGGTGTGCAGTTCTGTCTTTGGTCCAGTAGATGGCAATAGTGTGCACATTTCGGCACCATCTTGGTTATAATGTAACCATCACGTTATGACTTGCAGTGAACTGACCACACAGGGCCAGTAATTCAGGGTTAAGTGCCAAAATGGCGTAATAGAAACCTAGACGCCACAATTTCTGTTAAGTGAAAATACGTCAGCGCGGCCGTCCTATTTGGCAGAGCGGCACTTACGGGTAAATGAATGGAGGTTAATGAGGGGCCTTAAACCCCATGCATTTCTCAACCGATGGTCACGCATGTCATTTTCTATTTAAATCCTTCAGCAGGGGAGTTTTGAACATTCTAACAGAAGATTTCTGTTAACAATATTGGGTTATGAAATTCCATGTTCAAATCAATGAACCCAAATATTTGTAAGAACAGGTGCCCAAACTCTTCTCCGTCAAGGGCCAAAATTGGAGGGTGAAAGGCCACGGGCCAAAACCAGATGTTCAAATGTATTACATATTTTTGCAAATGTAACATTTAATAAAAGGTAGACTCATTTTTAAGAAATATATATATATATATATATATGTTTTGAAAGAAAGTTATTTGCATCAACATGAATTAATAAATAATATAGAACACAACATGCCCCTATTAGGGACAAATCAACACATTCTTCAGAACAATACTTTTTTTTTTCAGGAATGGAGTCATATTTTTTACTAAATAACTTTTAACTAAATAACTTTTATACATAACTACATAACTAAATAATATTTTTTTACTAAATAACTTTTTATGCAACATAATGTGTTTCCATAAAGTTGAACACCTTAAGGAATAACACAATAAATATGTTTCTCCTCAGCCCTCCTCACTCTCATCATCAGTCATCATCATGATTATGGATCTGCACTGACAGAAGCTCAATAGCGCCCCCTTATCACCCAGTCTAAAACAATGTTAAACTGTGGCCAGATAGTGAACTACAACCAGTCTTTGAGCTACAGTTTTTCTTGATCGTTTTAATGCTTGCGTCAACTCTGACATCAAGTTTTCAAAACAGTTAACACCCATGTCTAGGCTACAGAAGCACCCTGGCCAAAACACATTTTGCTTGCTAAAGGCTGTTACTCTCTCAAAACACTCAAAACATGCAGCAAAAGCAAATTTTGCCTTTAAACAACACATCCTGTCCTCAAATCACTGTGTGATTTCAAATCAATCATACACTAGACAACAAAATGCAAAATATAGTTATCAAAATGAGCATTTTTGTTATGTCTGTCCCATTTCTTTAATTTTTCTGGTATCAGAAAAGACTAAATGTACTGAATAAAAATCAATTTTATTCAAATAGCAACACCAGATTAGCATGGCATCTCTTGATAATGAATGATTGCTGATTGAATAATTGTGCAAAGGAGTTTCACACAGGCAGGGGTGCTGCTAGAAAATGTGTCCCCTATGACAGACAATAATTCTGGGGGCCCCTGATAATATACATAGATAGTACTTGAATTTCCCCTTGAGAATCAATAAAGTATCTATCTACCTACCTACCTACTACCTACCTACCGGTAGTATTATCAGGGGCTCTGTGGGGGCCCCCTGTCAGTGCTGGGCCCTTAGAATCGTTCTACTTCACTCTAACTCTCAGCTTTTTAACCTCCAACTATTTATTTAAGACAGGTGCTGACATCTAGCCTGCTTTTAGAATTCTACTACCAAGTCGTATGCATGAAAGCTTTCTTTACTGTCTATTTCACATGACTCATCTGGGCATTGATTTTTTACTTCAAATTTTTAAAAATGTCTGAAATGCTTCCAAATGTAAAACTATGTTCAGTAATTACAATAACAATGCTAAAATAAAGATTGATGATGTTTTTATGTGTAAAATACAAAGTTTATAGATTTGTCACAAAATAGCCATAGGGAAAGTATGTGCCAACCAACCCCAAAATCAGTGTGCCAACCTGCCCCGCCCACATTAGGTTTAGGTTCAAACTTCATTTTAAGATATAGATGAGTCCCCTAGCAATCAATCATAATGAATATTTTTTATATATCCCTAACTATTACCCTTCTAGGATGTATTTAGTGGGAGGTGCATATTCTTTTGGCAAGTTTTGACACTACAAAATTAAAATGTTGTTCTCACCTAAAGGGTTAATGACCTGGAGACCAGTTACATACGTGAGTTTACTCTACTCAATAAGGCCGTCAGTTTAGTGTTGGAATTTTGTTGCAGCTCCCTCTAGTAGCCTGGATATTAACAGTGTTTCAACCTGCCCCTGTTCCAACCAGCCCCGGTCTCCCCTACTCAAGTACAAGTTAAAATACCGATCTGAAAATGTACTCAAGTAAAAGTAAAAAGTAGTTCATTTAAAATGTACTTTAAGTAAAAGTTACTTAGTTACTTTTTTTTTTTGGGGGTACCAGAACAACCAGTTTTACCAAAGACTTTCTAATGAGGAGATACAGCACTCAAAAAATCCTCCATAGTAATGCATGGGGTTAGTTTGTCTACACATCATATGTCCACACATATCACAACCCTTCCGCAGCAAAACGTCGACATACACTGAGCCAATCATGTGGTGTGTTGTAAAATACATTGAGCCAATCATGTGGTGTGCTGTGAAGACATCGTGCCAATCATCTGTTGTGATCTCGCTGCTGGAGCAAGATTGGTGTCGTGAAGCCTTACGCACACGCATTTCTGCTGAAATAGATGCACGATAAGTGCCCAAAAAGTGTTGCAATATGGCCGCCGAGTGGAGGTACTTGCCTGAAAAGGACGTTGAGAAAATATGTGAAAAATCACCTCCTTTAAGTTCTTTAAGTTTGAGCAGTAGTTGATTTTCAAAGTTAGTTGCACTCATCCTTGGGTCGCTTTGCAGTGAACAGTAATCCAGCACAACTGAAAAGCCCCTCACAGGCAGCTGAGGCAGGCAGGCGGCAGGCCAATATTGAGTTGCAAAGAGTTTTTTTTATATTTGGAAACGAGCAGAAGGTTCAGCAGATTAAAGGGCGTTGTGATGGGGGGGAAAGTGGGAAGTATAGGGCCCCAATGGAGGAGAGGGCCCGTGAAAATACAGGAATACAGGGGGCACAACATTTTCACCAGGCATTAGTAATAACTCAGGTAATCCACACATAAAAACAAACAACTCCATAAGTAGAGTCATGTAATGAAGTGGAATAACACAGGGGAAAAGTATTAAACACGCTAAGAAAAAGCACTAAGGCAAGGAAAGGGAAGGAACGAGCTGGAATCTGTATAGAGAGTAGTTATCCTTTCTATCTGTGCAAATTAATATAAGCTTGGTTAGTAGCCTACATATTGATGGGCTATAAAAAGGTTTTTCATTACCAAGGTGTCACACAAGAAACATTTCATGATGGATAAAAGCAAAAAGCTCTCCCAAGACCTTTGCAACCTTATTGTGTCAAAACATATCAATGAAACTGGTTACAGATGCATTTCAAAACATCAGAATCTTCCAGTAAGCAGCATGGGAGCCATTATCTGCAAGTGGAAGAAACATCAATGCATCATCAACCGGCCATGCACAGGATCTAGTAATATTTCTGACCAGGGAGTCAGAAGGATAGTCAATTCCAAGAGCCAAGGACCACTCTCGGAGAAAGCTCCAGAAAGACTTGAAGGCAGCCAATTCAATTAAATAGTTCGGGAAGTAACTAAAGATCAGGATTCACAAGAGGGACCCCTGGAATCTGTTTAGAACAATGGGCCAAAATCAGACCTGATACTGCGACCAATAAGTTTTGTCATACAGGAAATGTCTTGAAGCTGTCTTTACAAACAAAGGCTTTTCCACAGAGTATTGAAGAAATTTCAGTAGGCACGTTCAATCCTTTTTTTCTGTGTCATTCCACTTTAATACACAAAACTCTTATGTTTGAATTTTTTATATGTGTGTTAATATAATGTGTGGTGAAAATTTCGAATATACTCACTGGAAGTTTAGGCTAATTACTGAAAAAAATACTTATTTCCACCATATATTTATTTTACCTGAATATTTTAACTTCCAAATTAAATGTCAAAATGAATGTCAGACGAAATTTAAAGTTTGACTGACTGGATTTTGTGTACAAAACATAGTGAAAACTGTGTCACTCTCACTCTCCCTTGCTAAAGAGCTAAATGGTTTAGTCCGCCTGCACGATTCATAAGGTATCTTTTGTTTATTTAGTTGAGCATCATCGCTAGTAGTGGACCGCTAATTGTTTTGCTGCTGGTGCAATGTCTTTCTCCAAGAAAGCCAAGTCAGGTTACTAAAAACAAAGGCCAAAACAGGAAAAAGAGAGACATTAAAATGAGGGGAAACAACTGCTAATAAACTTCTTTCCAAAGAAAAATGAGCACAAACGTCAAAACACGAAATCCCATGGTGTTTGCTTAAATATCTCCGCAATCATTAGTGCTAAAACGAACTGAGACAACCGATTGGAATAGCGGAAAATACACTTTCATAGGTTAGGCTAATCTGATGCATTTCGTGATCCAGTCTCCATCACTTTCAGAAAGACTGCATGGCGCCAGCTGCGCGATTCTACCTAATTCGTGCAAATTGCTGTCCCAGACCCTAAAAAGTTATTTAAAAAGCATTTATACAGAAAAATGTTACATATTTATGAAGATCTTTGTATTATCTATTAAGAACTAAAACAATAGTTGAGGTAGCATCAAGTTTAATATATATAAAATGTTTAGGGTACTTTCAATTGAGAGGTGGCTGTCCCAAACCCTAAGGCCTAAATTTCACCGTATGAAAAAAAATATTAAATCATTTTTGTAATTTTTTCCACTGATGTTTTTATAAAGATCTTTTTGAATACCTATGATAAAAGCAATCGAAAAAATATATTTATTGCATATTTTTTTCAAAAATCATAAATTATTATGTAAAAAATGTTGTCCCACATTTTTATGTCACAACCGAAACACTGTAAGGTTTAGCCCATAGGATGGTAATGAGTTTAGCCACACCCCTTTATTTTGGACCAGGAAGTGTGTGTGCATCCCTCTCTCTCTCATGGCCACATGGTGAGTAGATCAGTCCAATCATTTTTGAGTAAATGCATTCAAAAGTCTCAAAATCAGGCTGGAACATTTAAGAACGTCACTACCGAACACTATTTCAATTAATCAAGTTGTTTCAATTAATCAAGTTGTTTCATTTATTTCAATTAATCAAGTTGTTTTGGTTGTTTTTTTTTGAAAATGTAGTTTTTATTTGTGTATAAATGTTCAGAACTGTGCTATCTAACCATGTGCTGACTAGCATCTTTGAGATTTAAAAATATATTTTTTCGTCACTACCGAAACAGTCACAACCGAAACATGTATTGAAGTTTCGGTTGTGGCGAGATTGTTTCGGTAGTGACTAAATGGAACATTAGGTCCTATATTTTGGTAAATCAGTGATATTTACAAGCCAAGCACCATGCAGTCTGCATTCATAATCTAGGTGCTTGATTGTATAGACCTGTGGAAAGGGACCTGATGACACCCATGAATATAAACAAATTGCCAACATATCTAAACATAAAAGAAAACGTGGAGCAGAAAGACTGATAAAATATAGACAAATATTGAGGGATGACTCAGTGAAGTACCAAGAATATTTAAGAAAGGAAAGTGTAAGAAATTATTGTTCAACTGCATATTTTTGCAGAAGCATTAGTTAGGAAGACTGAAGGCCCTATCTTACACAGTGCATTGAGGAACCAGGTGCGACACAATTGTTTTCCTAGTTTTAGGTCAGCGCATTTTATCATTGTTCCGCCAGACACCCATACTGTGTGATCCTTGCACACCCACGGGTGTATCGATGAAAAAAACAGGTGTGGTCAGGCATATGATCACAAATTGCTATTTTGACGCCACAAAAAATGATAACACCAAGGACCAAGGAATGTGAAAGTTAAAGTTTAATGGGCATTATTTCAGTTATTTTGAGGGTGCACTGTCAGGAGTCTAACAGCCTGGTAAGACCTAAGCCAGTGTTTCTTGAACTGGGGGTCGGGACCCCCAGGGGGGTTGACAAAAATATGGGAGGGGTCGCGAAATGATTTGCAGAAGGTTTTCAGACCAACATGTTGATGTTTGATTCTTGAATGCTACACGACTGTTCTGAAATCTTGTACCCTTCATTATAAAATAGGTCATGGAAATGTAGTTTTTTGTCAGGGAAAAGTCATGGAATTTTACATTTCACTTAGAGTGGGAACCCTGTTACCAGTGACAGAACATTATGCAGCCTTTTCTTGCCACAGAACATCCTTTGGAAAACAATAAATCAGATTGTCAAAGGCTTGGTTTTGATGTTGACATAGCGTACCGTTTCTGCCTCTGCCTCCAGTGCCAGTCTTGCAACATTTTCCAAAAGGGGGTCTCGAGACTTGGCCAATGTTTTTTGGGGGTCGCCAGTCAAAACGTTTAATAACCACTGACCTAATCAACAAGTCCCTGGCAACGCAATTCAAAGTCTGTGAAGGTGTGCTTAGATGAATGTCCTTAGCATTTTTAACATTCATTAAAATGTTATCGGGGTGTTAGGAAGTGAAGTGCATGAGCGTAGACAGTTCACAGACACATACATACTCCATACACCTGGGGACGCTGGTTTGCCTGTGTAATCTGTGTTGTGTTGAACCACGTAGCTCAACCTGTCACTTGTCTGGAAACCCGCAAACAGCAGCACCTCGGATCAGGAGTCGAGCATGCTAGCAATAGCAAAGCAAAAGCCCAGGCTGCAACACTACTCTATAGGCGTCTGCAGGGAGGTTTACCAACATACTGCACACCTACCGTTACACTCCTAAAGCCCCTTAAACCTAAACTCCTGATCCGGGTCATGGTCCAGACCTCCTACACAGTGGACCACCCCTCCACCCTCGTTTTGTTTTCATTGTTGAAATTTGGGAAAGAACCTTGTCTTACATTTAAAAAACAAAAACTGAACTGCGGATTTGCTTAACTACTTGGGCTGTCTGACAGAGTGGGTCAGAGTGTAGGCTGGCTATGGACGAGGCAAACCGGTGTCGCCTCGTTTCAAGCATTCCAACAATCCAACAATATTCCAATACTTTCACATTTTGTTTTGCACACTTTCACATTTGTGTGAGTACCTACAGTAGTAGGGGTAATTGTTGATTTAAAGAGTAAAAAAAGTGTAAGCCTTCAGCAGATCCCTTCTGCAGAAATGTGTTTGCTCATCCGTATGGTGGTACTGTTCCATGGTACATGCAGTAGGCCTACTTGCTTTTAGGGAATGGGAGAAGGCACTCTTATTGTTTTTCTTCTGATTGGTAATGGCATACCTGCCGACATTTAGCTTTTAAAAAACGGGTTTTGGGTTGCCAGGTTTTATGACAACAGGATTGAAATTGAAAGTAAGTCATTGTGTTGGCTATGTGTAGGGTGCATATCATACCCAATTTGGCAACCTGGGAAATGTCAGACTAACAGAAAAAATGAATAGATCCGTGATTTTAAAATTAAGTTTGATGGTCATGCAATATTCTGGGAGTTTCCCCGGGAGAAATAACAAAACGGGTGGGCGCCGGGAGATGACCTTGAAATACGGGAGAAACCCGGGAAAACGGGAGTGTTGGCAGTTATGGGTTATGCGTTATACCTAACAATCATTCATGCTTAACCCTTAAAGGAGTACCGTCACACCGGTGTGACGGGAATGTTGGGAAATTAACGTTCTAAAGAATATCTGGGTTCATTGAATTCAACATAGAATTTTAGAACCTTCAATTGTTGCGGAACTTAGAACGTTCAAAAACCTACACCTTTAAGGTTTAAAGGTATACTCCAGTGTAAAAACAACCAAAACAAAACAAGCCTTACACTTCGCCGGTAGTGTCCATGGGCATCCTACAGATAAAACCGAAGTATTGTAAACTTAAACCCTAGGTCGTTTTTACTTTGAAGTAGCCCTTCAATTAAGGGGCGAGGGACATTAGAACAATCCTTTTGAACAATGCACCTGGCGTCTGATCACTTATTCCGCTGTCAAACTAGGAAAAGTGAACTAGACACTCCTTACATACATCTGAAACATCATGCGTCAGATCATGCGTCTTAGGTTGTCAAAATAGGGCCCTGAAGGTAACAAATTGAACACTAAAATGAGATCTGGAGGTTATATGTGTTCTTTGAGCAATTGTCAACAAGTTAGATACTAATTCTTTTAAATGTAACCACTTTTGAACACTTAATAAATCTTTCTTGAAGGATTATAAAACCAAGCATACATTTTCTATCTTGCATCCCATAACACCCAAACTATCCATCAGCTGTTAAGTGAAATATTAAACAGATTTCTTTAAATATATATATATATAGCTGCATTATGTGCAACATTTGTGACTTATTTGTCATTTTTATCAACACAAAATACTAGCAGTCTGATGTAGTAGTCACTACCGAAACACTACCGTCACTACCGAACATGTGCTGTCACAACCGAAACATGGGATGTTTTGTTAAAAAAAGAGTATATCTAATCATCTGACAAGATAACATGGTGGTGTTTGATTAAATATATATTTATAGTAATACATCCTTAAATTTGAAAACGGTATGATCAACTTTATGCGTTTTACAAAGAAATATTGTTTTTAAAATGCAATTAATCTCATAAATGACCTTTATTTTGTATTAAAAAATATTATTGTTATCAGTTGAATCATGGAAATGCTTTAAGAAAATTCAAAAAAATATATTTAGAAGGTATATGTAAAGAAATTCCTAGTAGATTATCATAAAACTTCTTATTTTGTTAATTGTTATTGTGTTTCGGTAGTGACACATTTTGGGAGAAGGAAAACATTCCAAAACTGTATAAAAAAGACAATATGAAATTAAAATGTCCAATTATTAGAAATGTGTACCTTAGATGTTATACAATGCATGTGAATTAAAAGTTTTGGGGAAATTTTTTCAAAATTTTTCAACCTCTGAATTTGCACGAATTCGGTAGAATGGCCCATTTATGTCCTGTTGTAGACTACATGCTGATCATTATCACTAGGCTAGTGGTTTAGGGCGCGATTTTTTTCTCTCCCTTTCCGTTTTCGTTAGTCCTTTTTTTTACTCAAGTAACGGATGGGATTTTTGATGTAGCGAAGTACAATACTTCACTCATAATGTAATCAAGTAAAATTTAAAATACCGATTTTATAAACTACTTAAAAAATACAAAATACACAGAAAAACTACTCAATACAGTAACGTGAGTACATGTATTTCGTTACATTCCACCTCTGGTGTTTTCTTCCCTTGAAGGTATGTGCCAGCTTGTACTTTGTGTCTGTGTGTGTATTTATGACCGCCCAATGAAGCTAGCTTAAGCCGATCATATAGGGATTAATCAAAGTTTTTTTTTTTTTTTTTTTCCCCCGTCATTTACTTCCTGAATTTTTGGCCAACGATACCCGGGACACCTAACTACCGGGGTACATGAAATTTGGTGGGTATGTAGCCCCACTAGACTTTTATGGAAAAATTTCGTTTCGTCCCCGGGGGCCACTCCCCCCCCGTGCTGGGCCCCCCGAACCGCAAAAAAAGCAGTTTTTCCTAAATAACTACCTGAACCGTGGCACTGAGGATGAAGAATATTTTATGGTATGTTGGTCTCAAGGGCCCACATCAATCTGGCCCATAATCAATCATTTGTGATTTGCACCCCGGTAAAAAAATGAAAATGCAATATTATTCTGCTTTAATCGCCCTATCTTCAGTTAAGATGTTCAGAACTGCACCAAATTGTATGTGTATGATTGACCTGGCATTCTCTGGGGTATGCCAAGTTTAAGTAGAATTTCATCCATGGGGGTCTAAAAAAAATTAGGTTATGTGTACATTTAGTGACTGTACACTCATTGGCCTGTAGATGGCGGTGCACACATATACACATGCACACACACACACAGGCACCCACATACTATCGGTATTAGAACGGCCGATACATAATTACAAATTCAGTAGGATTAAAAGAAAGCCAAATATTCATCATCATCATCATGGCTGCATTTCCAGTATTGGCGATAAGTAGTCGTTTGTCCACTAGATGGCGCATCGTTGCAGTGAGACGTAATTTTGTTGGAAGTTAAAAGTGGGTTGGAAAAACAACGGACGCTTCCTACAGGACCGCAGAGAACGTCTAATAAGGATAGGACGATGTTCACATGAAATGTAATTCCCATTTGTTCTTGAAGCCGAAATAAATCTGAGGATGTTTATCGGACATGCTTGGTTTTTACTGCAGGTACGTTAATCTTATAATATCAATAAAGACCTATAGGTAATGTTACCGTTAGCGTTGGTTGAGTGATGGAGGCCAATTTGATTGATTGCATTTGTAGAAAACTATAAATGCGGTTATACCAAGCAAATTGATAGCAGCACTGTAATTGTATCTTTCGACTGTCATTTGTTGCACGTGCTACAAAAATCATTCTGTGCAATGGAAGATTTACCAACGTTACACCGGTCTGATACAGTTTTGCGTGCGTGCAGGGTGTGAGAGGGGAGTCGATGTGCTTTGATTCCAGCTTGGTAGTTGTAGTCTGTGAAATTAAAAAGCACGTGTGTGTGAAGTATCCAAACAATTACACCTTCATTTCATTATGGCTGCTTTAGCAACACACCTTAAGCTACTGTGTAGTGGGTCCCATTTAGAAGTGGCTACTTCATTCGCGCTTTCCTTGACTCATGGAGCTGCGTGAATTCTATTACAACTTCTCGCCCGCGATATGGCAGTTTAAGTCCGCTTGATACTGTAAGGCGTAAGCCATTGGTTTCAAAGGAGATTTTATTTGTGTGTAAGCCAGCATAGCCTATTGACAATTTATGTTGTAAATGCCTACCTTATAAGCCTACCTGTAGCTTAGGGAAGCTAACAGCTTTCTATTAGGATCTAGTTTGTTAGTTACAGTTTTGTCATAACTCCCTGATGCATTTTTGCATTTAGAATAGCCAGAGCGTGGATATCTCAATCGGAAAATTAAACAATATCGGGTGCCTATGGACTAGGCTGGGTGAACCCAGCCTGATCTGCCCGCTATTTATTTTTTGATTTCTTAAAAGATTGAGCTTGGTCTGGTGAAAGCCAGACTAGCCATGGACCTCAGTTACACAATGCAAGGGAACATGAATCAGCCTATATTTGCACGAACAATAACGGACAACAGCTCTTCAACTTTGGCTTGTTAAAATGTGTATGAACAGTCCAGCGACGCATTTCATCAAGGCCCATTTGGACATGTCAGTTATTTGCACCACTGGTTAGATGTAAAACAGCATTTCGTTTCAGACTACTGTTACTTAATTTGTGCAT
>NC_063195.1:16172100-16192100 GCF_017589495.1 Alosa alosa
TTTTCTCTCTTTCATTCATTCTCTCTCATTCTCTCTTTCTTTCATTCTCTCATTCTCTCTCTCATTCTCTCTTTCTCTCTTTCTCTCATTCTCTCATTCTCTCTTTCTCTCATTCTCTCATTCTCTCATTCTCTCTCTCTCTCTCTCTCTCTCTCTTTTTCTCTACATCTTTGGGGGATAATTATTGGGACATCAAGGCCCACCACCTCCTTCCCAAATCAATACCAGATGAGAGCATAAGCACATCCATATGTCAGTTATAAACACACACCCAACCACTGGCACGCAAACACACATACACACACGCACACACATAACTGCTGTCGCACAAACAGACACACTCATACTGAAACACACAACTGCTGTCGCACAAACACACACACTCATACTGAAATACACACACACACACACACACAGTGTCATAAGGCATGAGAGCTTTTGATCTTGATCTCTCTCACGCTCTGTTCATCTCTTTGCCTTTCCTTTCTTTATCTCCACTCTCCCATTTCCTCCACCCCTCTCTCTCCCATTCTCTCTCCATCCCTCCCTCTCTCTTTCTCTCCACTCTCTCTCTCCCATTCTCTCCATCCCTCCCTCTCTCTTTCTCTTTCTCTTTCTCTTTCTCTCTCTCTCTCTCTCTCTCCCTCTCTCTCTCTCTCCACTCTCTCTCTCTCCCATTCTCTCTCTCCATCCCTCCCTCCCTCTCTCTTTCTCTTTCTCTCTTTCTCTCTCTCTCTCTCTCTCTCTCTCTTTCTCTCCACTCTCTCTCTCTCTCCCATTCTCTCTCCATCCCTCCCTCCCTCTCTCTCTCTCTCTCTCTCTCTCTCTCTCTCTCTCTCTCTCTCTTTTCTCTCCACTCTCTCTCTCTCCCATTCTCTCTCTCCATCCCTCCCTCCCTCTCTCTTTCTCTTTTCTCTCTCTCTCTCTCTCTCTCTCTAGATAGATAGGGCTTCAAATTGAGATTCAAATCAGCTCTTTTTGCATAACAAATGTTGGCAAGATTAAGAAGCACACATGGAGCACACATCATATAAATCACTACTGCTCTCACTGAGGGCCAGATGTACTAGTGCTTTTGCGTCCACTTCAGGCGTATTTGTCGCAAAGTGTAAAATCATTGTGAGGTATGTACAAACAGGCCGCAATGATGTTAATGTATGTGCACGCACGCACGCACGCACGCACACACACACACACAGGTAAACACTTGTTTATAATATTAGTGGCAATCTGGTCTGTAAAGGATAAAGACAGAATGGGATAAACACATGTTTAATGCAGAATATAATTGATGTGTGATGTCCATCTGTCTGTCTCTCTCTCTATCTGTCTGTCTCTCTCTATCCGTTTGAGTGTGTACAGCGTTCTCTTGGCTGTGTGTCTGTCTCTCTGTCTGGAGTCAAATGAGGACAGACAAGGGAGCTGGTTCCCATGGTGAGTACACTATACAGGTTTTATGATGGAGAATGTGGTCCCTCATCCTACCACACACACACACCTACACACACAAACACACAGACATGTCACACACACACACACACACAAACACAGACATATATACAACCCCCCCACACACACACACACACACACAGACACACCACACATGCAACCAGGAGCGCTGCTAGTTAACTTGGGCCCTATGACAGACCATAATTCTGGGCCCCCCGATAACACACACACACACACACACACACACACACACATACAAACAAACTTAAGTATAAGTATTAAGTATATACTCTTTTCATCCCGTAAGGGAAATTTGGTCTCTGCATTTATCCCAATCCGTGAATTAGTGAAACACACTCAGCACACAGTGAACACAGTGAGGTGAAGCACACACTAATCCCAACGCAGTGAGCTGCCTGCTACAACAGTGGCTCTCGGGGAGCAGTGAGGGGTTAGGTGCCTTGCACAAGGACACTTTAGCCGTTCCTACTGGTCGGGTTTCGAACCGGCAACCCTCCAGTTACAAGTCTGAAGCAGTAACCAGTAGGCCAAGGCTTAATTTGTGACCATGCATTCTCGGCTTCATTGTAAATAAGGGCATCCCTCAGTGAACTTTCTGAGAAATTACATAAAGTTATACTACTAGGCTACTACTACTACTACTACACACACAGACACATGTCCAGCGCACCCCACACACACACACATACAGACACAGACACGGACACACACACACATATACACACACACTCCTGCTCACACACTCCTGCTCACACACACACACCACACACACTCACCAAACACACACACACACACACACACACACACACACACACACACACACACAGAGAGACATGTCACACATGTAACACACACACACACTCCTACAGACACACTCACATCATACAGACACACCACAAGACACACACACATACAAACACACTTTCTTTTATCATAAACAAACAATGTAGACATATGCATGTCATATGTACACGTAGTCTACACAGAACACCCACACACACAAACACACCTCCTATGACACAACACCCTAGTCACCAAGTCCATAAGCATTTACACTTGGTTTATGTTATTTTAACCACATTTTAACATTTATACATGCTGTACACACAGGAAGACACACAAGACAGTAAAACTATCAAACACTTGCGCTCAGAAAGAGGTGATTGTTAATGTCATTGGGATTTTGTTAATGTCATTGTGATTCACAAATTGCTGTTGCAGTTTTTGATTTGCGAGTTTAGAGTCTAAACATTCACATGTACGCACACACACACACACACACACACACACACACACACACAATACGTGTGTATCTGTTTGGAGTGTAAACTCATTCTCTCTCTCACACACATAGCCTGGAAAGTTGTGGCCTAGCCTTCCCCCGTTTTGCCCTTGAGCAAGGGAACTTAACCTCTAAGTTGCTCCAGGGACAAGGGCCCTTGTAATATAATTGAGAGTCGCTTTGGGTAAAAGTGTTATAGTGTGTGACGTATGGATAAGGAGGCCGGCTTAAATATCCTGGCGGTAGAAGACAGGTGAGTTAATGGCTGTCAATCATCCCTAAGGGCTCCTCCCGAACTTTGTTTAGAAAACATCATTAAATGTAAATGTGGGAGAGAACAAGATTGGGTGGGATTGGGAATTGACCAATCACGCATCAGATTTGAACTGGGTCCCCCGTGGGTGTGTGTCGTTGTCCTTTAGGTCTTTGCATGCAGCCCTGGTGTCCATTGTCTGTTAGCTGTCCCGGGGGCAGACGCCAATTCACAGACAGGCCTTGCGTTTTTCTAAGGGGGGTCACAAATGCATTGCTGTTGCGGGAATTTAAATTGATCACGGTAGTTTAAGAGTTTAAGAGACATTAATCGACACTGGGGTTACAACAACTGAATTCAATCAGATTATCTAGTGCCAAAAATGACTGAAGTGTGGCCTATTATTAGGCTACTTGTAATTACAAGCTTACACTTGACAAAACATTCTAATAAGAAAATGTAGATGCTTGGGGTAGCCTATAACCCATTGTTGTAAAGGAATGTTGTAAGGAATGGAGAGAGAAAGCTAGAGAAGTTTAGAAATGTGTTTGGAGAAAGTAAACCTGCTGTTGAGACTAGAGTGAGTCATATTCAAAATAAAACAAAAAAATAAATCCGAAGACAAAACCAAAGTTCATTTGTAAACCATTTTCAGATAAAGAGAAATGTAGCTAATTAACCAGCATCAGAGTGAATGTTTAAACAATACAATGGCACCCTATATCTATACCGATATTGAATATGGCAGCTGGCTTTTGGATTCACAATTGAATGAATTGTAGATTGTTGACTGAATCATGGCGCACCTCTGTCTGTGACAGTTTCACGTTGATTTTCCTTCCTTCTATGATTTAATTAGTTGCCGTTTGGCTCTCCTGTTTCCATGTGAGAGCCTGGTTTTAACATCAGAACACCATTTAATAATTTGTATCACTCGGACGGATTTTATAGGGCAAGATCAATAATCTTATCTCTCACTGTGTAGATTCCTCTCATGGCATGGGTGAACTGTGATATGTGGGGCTCTGTCATCACTGTTGTGTCTTTGGACAACCCAACTGATGATGAATGACTTGGGTGTCGAATGTATATGGGTGTCTGTCCCCACAGGCACCCACTGTTTGTGCAGTAGGCTTTCTATCTCTCTCTCTCTCTCTCTCTCTCTCTCTCTCTCTCTCTCTCACTCTCTCTCTGAGTGTGTGTGTGTGTGTGTGTGTGTGTGTGTGTGTGTGTGTGTGTGTGTGTGTGTGTGTGTGTGTAGAGGCAGCCGTGGCCTACTTGTTAGGGTTTCGGGCTTAAAACTGAAGGGTTGCCAGTTTGATCCCCGACCAGTAAAAATGTGAGCACCGCACTCCCATGCCCACATCCACGGCTGAAGTGTCCTTGAGCAAGGCACCTTAACCCTCACTGCTCCCCAAGCACCTCTGTAGCAAGGCAGCTCACTGCTCTTGGTGTGTGCTTCACTTCACTGTGTGCTCTGTGTGTTTCACGGATGGGATAAATGCAGAGACCAAATTCCTCATACAAAGTATACTTGGCCTATAAATCTGATTACATGACATTTACATGTGTGTGTGTGTGTGTGTGTCAGTGATAGAGAGAGACGCAACATGAGAGAATGAATTTGATTGTGATTTGTATCACACTGGTAGAAAAAGTTATTTTTTTTTTAATTTTCGAAAGTTTGAATCCCTGACTCTACCTAGAGAAAGATCAGTTTGGTCCTAATGATTTAGTATTCACGCGGCGAAGGGATTTACAATGTGGATTGTTGACTGAATCATGGCGTACCTCTGTCTGTGACAGTTTCACGTAGATTTCCCATGCCTAAACTGTCATTAATTATCGATTGTAAAAAAAAAACCATTGGAGGATATTTTTTTTCAGACACATCAGTCAAATTAAAAGACTAGTATTTAGACCAATCATGTCGCCACAGAGGCTGGACCTCCGAGCCCAGGTTGGTGTATCGCATAACAAACCTTTCAATTACGCTGCGCGTTTCAGCGGTGCCGCACCCTCTCTTCAGGCGCTCGGGGATTAGCCAACCCAGGTGAAGGACAACACGACAGTCACTCAAAACTTCACAAAGGGACTTTGGTACTGCCAGTTTTGTCGGTGCCCAGGTGTGACCTTTTTTTTGTTTTATTAAAGGAACCGGGAGATTTTGGAAAGTGGATAAGTTATGCAGCCGTATGAAAAGAGGAAATAATTCAAAGGTAAGGGAACAAGGATTTCTCGCTAATATTGCTCAACTTCCCTCGACCTGTGAATAGTAGATAGTCTGTGTGGCGTTGGCATACGAGTGAAAACGCCGTGAGCGCTTCCTTGAAATCTGCAAGTCGCTTGTTTCCTCCCTCAACTGTTTTTACAAGTGACTCTGTCATTTGAAGTTTTAAACGCCGCAGAAGTTTTGGGTAAAGTACCGTTGTGTTGTTTGGGAAAGTAAGTTACTTGTTTCAAAGACCCTGAGTAGGCTACAGTACCAGGTCCTTTTCAGAATTGGCTTTGGCGGCTTGTTCAGTTTCCGAAAGCATGTCCGTGTACATTTCTGGCGTGCCACGGCACTCATAGGTGATAAGGAGGACTGTGTATTTGACCGTACAACGTCTACGTGTGTACGCAGAAAAGGAATCCCCGTGCTTTGCGTGTGGCCTAATAAACAACACAGACCGGTCTGGAGAGAGAAAGGTTTAAGTTCGTGTGTTTTACGCCTACTTCGAAACACTAACGTTACACGCAGAAACTTCCATCGAATGTCTAGTATGACTGATAAAGGCACACGGAAACGTCTACAGTTTAGATGAAAACTCATGGATGATAAATGTATAGGCCTATCCTTTTTCCATTAGTTAATGTTATTTTCATATACATGCAAGTTATTATGACCGCCGCGCAGCGAAGCGGCGGTCATATAGGTTTAGTCAGATTTTTTTTTTTTTTTTTTTTTTTTTTTTTTTTTTTTTTTTTTTTTTTTTTTTTTTTTTTTTCGCATGTCCAAATTTCCGTCAATGATTCCTGGGACACTGAAAGACCGGGGTAGACAAAACTTGGTGGGCATGTAACCCCATATGGATAGCATGGAACCATCGTTTTTCGTTTTGATCTGTAGCCCCCACGCTGGACTGCACCCCCGAAAGGAGGGTAGGGCAGACACAGTTTTCTGTGAATATCTCGAGAACCGTAAGGTTTAGGAGGACCATTATTTTTTTGTATGTTGATCTCAAGGGGCCATGTCAACGCATTCCATAACCACTCATTTCATGTATAGCGCCACCTAGTTAAACACAAAAAGTAAAAAATGAGGTGGTGTAATTGAAGGTATCTGTGACCTAACATAGTCAAAACTGCACGAAATTGGAAGTGTAGGATCATTATGACACCCTCTGTATGCACGCCAAGTTTTGTGGAATTCCGTTCATGGGGGCCACACAATAAATTAATTTATGTTACTATACACCAACTGGCCTGTAGGTGGCCGGAGACAGTTTTCTGTGAATATCTCGAGAACCGTAGGGCCTAGGAGGTCCACCTTTTTTTGTATGTTGGTCTTAAGGGGGCATGTCAACCCATCCCATTACCACTTATTTCATGTATAGCGCCACCTAGTTAAAAATTAAAAAGCATAAAATTAGGTGTTTTCATCTCAATATCTCTGGCTGACAAGGTCAAAACTGCACAAAATTAAAAGTGTAGGATCATTATGACACCCTCTGAATGCATGCCAAGTTTTGTGTACTTTCGTTCATGGGGGGCCTTACAATAAAATAATTTATGTGTACATTTAGTGACGTACACCAACAAGGATTCCCGGGACACTGAAAGACCGGGGTACACAAAACTTGGTGAGCATGTACCCCCATATGGATAGCATGGAACCGTCATTTTTCGTTTTCATCTGCAGCCCCCCCGCTGGACTGGACCCCCCGAAAGGAGGGTAGGGCAGACACAGTTCTCTGTGAATCTTTTATGGTATGTTGGTCTCAAGGGCCCACATAAACCTGGCTCATAATCACTCATTTGTGATTTGCCCCCCTCCGGTAAAAAAATGAAAATCAGTAGGATTAAAAGAAAGCCAAAATAAATATTCATCATCATCATCATGGCTGCATTTTCAGTATTGGCGAGAAGTAGTCGTTTGTCCACTAGATGGCGATCGTTGCAGTGAGGCGTAATTTTGTTGGAAGTTAAAAGGGGTTGGAAAAACAATGGACGCTTCATACAAGGACTGTAATTTACCGCAGCTTAACATCTAATAAGGATAGGGCGATGTTCACATGAAGTGTAATTCCCATTTCTTCTTGAAGCGGAAATAAATCTGAGGATGTTTATCGGACATGCTTGGTTTGTACTGCAGGTACGTTAATCTTGTAATATCAATAAGGACCTAGGTAATGTTACCGTTAGCGTTGGTTGAGTGATGGAGGCATTTGATTTATTGCATTTGTAGAAAACTATAAATGCGGTTATACCAAGCAAATGTATAGCAGCACTGTTTGTATCTTCGACTGTCATTTATTGCACGTGCTACAAAATCATTCTGTGCAATGGAAGATTTACCAACGTTACACCCGGTCTGATGCAGTTTTGCCTATACATGCGTGAGACTGAGACGCCTGTTTATTTTGTTTTAAGTGCGTGCAGGGTGTGAGAGGGGGAATCGATGTGCTTTGATTACAGCTTGGTAGTTGTAGTCTGTGAAATTAAAAAGCGACGCGTGTGTGTGAAGTATCCAAACAATGACACCTTCATTTCATTATGGCTGTTTTAGCAAAACACCTTAAGCTACTGTGTAGTAGGTCCCATTTAGAAGTGGCTACTTCATTTTATGCTTTCATTGACTCATGGAGCTGCGTGAATGTTATTACAACTTTTTAGCCCACGATATGACAGTTTAAGTCCGCTTGATACTGTAAGGCGAAGCCATTGGTTTCCAAAGGAGATTTTATTTGTGTCGCCAGCATAGCCTATTGACAATTTATGTTGTCAATAGGCCTACCTTATAATCCTACCTGTAGCTTAGGGAAGCTAACAACTTTCTATTAGGATCTAGTTTGTTAGTTACCGTTTTGTCATAACTCCCTGATGCATTTTTGCATTTAGAATAGCCAGAGCGTGTATATCTCAATCGAAAATTAAACAATATCGGTGCCTATGGACTAGGCTGGGTGAACCCAGCCTGATCTGCCCGCTATTTATTTTTTGATTTCTTAAAAGATTGAGCTTGGTCTGATGAAAGCCAGACTAGCCATGGACCTCAGTTAAACAATGCAAGGGAACATGAATCAGCCTATATTTGCACTAACAATAACGGACAAAAGCTCTTCAACGTTGGCCCGTTAAAATGTGTATGAACAGTCTAGCGACGCATTTCATCAAGGCCCATTTGGACATGTCAGTTATTTGCACCACTGGTTAGATGTAAAACAGCACTTCGTTTCAGACTAGGCTACTGTTACTTAATTTGTGCATTAACAATAACGTTTCAGACTACTGTTACTTAATTTGTGCATTGACAATAAAGTATTACATGAACTAAAGATGACTAAAATCTTATGTAGAAGAAGAAACATTCACAAAAAATCCATCCATCCAAAAATGACCTTTGTTTTGATAGCTGTTGAAAACGGCATGGAACTGACAGAGATGTTTTTGTTTATAAATACATAAAAAAAATAAATAAATAAATAACATTATGCTGATACCTTTTGCTTTTCCCAAATACAATGTAGCCTACAGGTGTAAGTGACCTTTCATCAATCCAGTTGCAATGGATGAACTGTGATGAACTGCCCTACTTGTGATTGTTTAGAGATTTTAAAGGTTTTATAACAATTCTACATCTTCTTTGGCTATTCTACAATCTATTCACCTTTTCAGCACCAGTAGGGTACTTTCTGTGCAGCCGCACACACACACACTCAGGCATGCCAAACAAGCATACACAAAAGTTTCAAGAGTGGGGGATGGAGTAAAATATGGAGACAAATTGAAGTGTGATTTATTTTCGCGGAACGGATGTACAGGACTGAGCGGCGGTCATATTTTGTACCGCTATGCGGTACATCTAGTTTTACTGTTCGAGTAGTAGCCTACTATGTTGGCTATGACTATGTTAGAAACCTGTTGAAAAAAGTTGTAGCCTAAACTGTGGAATTTCCAGGTCACGGAGGCGGCTGTTCCTTATCAACAAAATGTTTTGGATTTGCGCTGGGGGCTGTTTTAGTTACCTTCAAAACATTACGTGGAAGTATTAGTCTAGGCCTACGTCTATTTACAACTTTAAATGAAGACATATGCCGCACGTATAGGCTAGGCGTAGTCCTTAAAATATGTATGAACTGAGGTGAAATGGTCGCTCGACTGCCACAAGCAAGGACAGGCGCATTTCTTTGGTTCTTCGCACCCCGTTGTTTGATACAGAAACAATGATGTTAGGCTTTCGATGGAATATCTTTCCTAAGCATACGGGACAACCCCTCTATCATGTTTTGTCAAGGTTATGATATGTGCGCTCATGTTTGTTCTCCAGAGTAGGCTATAAACCTCAGTCCTCGGCGGTAGCATCTAAAAGGTAACCTATAGTGGGGATGTAATCGCCACAGTGATAACTTAACGTAAAGTAATCCTAACCATGTGAAGGGGGCGTCCAGCATAATATCATGGCCATATTCGCGTGCATTTGCGGGAAGTGTTTTGAGCATGACCGCCGGTAAAACGTGCCTTTAAAGGCCTGGTCCACGCGCTGCTCTCCGTGACCTTCGCCCTCCTCCTGCCGCAAAGGTTAATTGGGTCATTCTCTCTCCTTCCGTAGTGGTGCCGCCTGTATCGCATCCACTGCAAACTCTAACCATGTGTTCTGCCCTGCAAAGCAAATGTGCGGTATCTAGGAATATCTATGAAAACCCCTATATCTTCAGGAAACGTTTCAGTAGATCAGAATTTGATTGATTAATCGGAGGATATGGCATTTTATAGTGGCGTAAACAGGTGAATTTCACAAAAAATGCAGATGCTGCACTTTGATACTGCACACTTGTAACCGGAGGGTTGCCGGTTCGAACCCCAACCAGTCGGCACGGCTGAAGTGCCCTTGAGCAAGGCACCTAACCAATCACTGCTCCCCGAGCTCCGCTGTTGTTGCAGGCAGCTCACTGCGCTGGGATTAGTGTGTGCTTCACCTCACTGTGTGTTTACTGTGTGCTGAGTGTGTTTCACTAATTCACAAATTGGGATAAATGCAGAGACCAAATTTCCCTCACGGGATCAAAAGAGTATATACTTACTTATACTTTGTAGGGCAGTGTTGTGTTTGTCTGATTTCATGCCTCTACATATAAGTTGAGATTGTTGTGCATACCAGTCCCTGCAACAGGGATGTATCAAGGACTCGTGAAGGAAACTGAAGAAACTCTGTATCCAGTGCTTGTGAAGGCCCCTGGAACACACCAGCCGTCACTGAAATTTGAGATTTTGGAAAATTTATATTGAGAATTCTTTTCCCCCCCACTGGAGGAGGGTGTTATTTGTGGACAGTGTTGATGCGCAAGAAATCCGACTTGTCTAATGACTGTGTGCAGAAGTTAGTGTTGGCTGAAATTCCTGAGGAGTCTGTTTATATATGACACAGCAACAGCTAGCCAGCCGACCTGGGGCTGAGGGAAGTAGAGGCAGGCAGGGCCGTCATGGGTGGGTGTGTCTGCTGCCATAATGACAGGGTTGAACTGTAACTGGTGCTTACTGATTCAGTCCGGTTCGTCCAACCTTGCACGTGTACAGACACACACAGAGACACACACAGACTAACCTCACTCTAAACAATCTTAAATGCATGCATGTAAGCATTCAGTGAGCCTATTGACCTACTTCCTCAGCAGATTGTAGTGTGTGCGTGCGTTGGTGGGTGCATGCATGTGTGTGCGTGCATGTGTGGCTTCTCTCTGTGTGAAAGTCATGCTATCCCACAAACATTCGTACCCTGCTCGACTTCTATATCTATGCAGACTCACGGCTCATTACCACTATGGGGTAGTGAGTACACTGGGTACAAATCCAGTGTCTGGAGAAAAGCCTTAGACTTTGTTTTGGTTTCTAAGTACGTTGTTTTGTGACAACTGGGTAAGTTAACTTTGAGTAAGTGGTAAACCTCTTAATATAAGAGCTGTAGGCTATGGCTTCATTCTCTTAAAAAAAAAAAAAAACAATGCCATAGGGCTCTTGTTGTAGGAGGGTTACCACTTACTTTGAGTTAACTTACCCAGGTTTGTCATTAAACCACGTACATGGAATACCCCCTTAGGCTAATGCCTAAACCACGTACATGGAATACCCCCATGGGAAGTGTTGGTTCTGGGTTGGCTATCTCTGTGGCTTTTGACTGGTGCTGAAGCCTGGTCTTTAGTGGAATAATGCCAACAGATCCAGATATGTCTTATTTTATAGCTCAGTTTCCTCTACTATAAGATGTTCACACACACAAACATACACTCACACAGACATGCAAGCTACACTGAGTTATGTACATGCCCATACACACACACACACACACAAACAATGTCACTTCAGTTTCCTAAACATTGACCTACACTGCGTTCCAAATTATTATGCAAATTACATTTTTCTCAGATATTCCTAAATAGTTGATGTAAATGACAGAGTATCAGTCAAATTTTATTGAACAAACATCTCAATGATAACAGTATTTGTTTCAAAAATAAAAAAACTCAAAATGCACTGTTCCAAATTATTATGCACAACAGAGTTTCAAGACATTTTATAGATTGTAAAGAACTAAAAATGGTCATTTGTTGAATTTGCAGCATTAGGAGGTCATAAATTAAATCAAAAAGTTATTTCAATGAAAAACATCTTAACAGGCCAAGTTACATGTTAACATAGGACCCCTTCATTGATATTACCTTCACAATTCTTGCATCTATTGAACTTGTGAGTTCTTGGAGAGTTTCTGCTTAATGTCTTTGCAGGATGTCAGAATAGCCTCCCAGAGCTGCTGCTTGGATGTGAACTGCCTCCCACTCTCATAGATCTTTTGCTTGATGATGCTCCAGGTCAGGGTCAGGGGAAGATGGGGGGGCCATACCATGAGTCTCTCTCCTTTTATGGCCATAGCATTCTTTGCAGCATGAGATGGTGCGTTGTCATGCATAAAGATGATTTTGCTACGGAAGGCACGGTTCTTCTTTTTTGTACCACGGAAGAAAGTGTGTATGTATGTGTACATACATACATACATACACACACACACACACACACACACACACACACACACACACACACACACACACACACACACACACACACACCGTCAGGGACCCTAAAGGGGCCTACCAGCTCTCTCCCCATGATTCTGGCCCAAACATGACTCCACCACCTCCTTGCTGACGTCTCAGCCTTGTTGGGACATGGTGGCCATTCACCAACCATCCATTACTCCATCCATCTGGACCATGTAGGGTTGCACGGCACTCATCTGTAAACCAAACTGTTTGAATTCCTGAGCCCGCTGCAACCATTTCTGCTCGTGAGTTTTATTTAGGGGTGGCCGAATAGTAGGTTTATGCACACTTGCAAACTTCTTGAGGATCCTACACCTTGAGGTTTGCGGGACTCCAGAGGCACCAGCGGCTTCAAATACCTGTTTGCTGCTTTGCAGCAGCTGCTCTCTTAATCCTATGAATTTGTTTGGCAGAAACCTTCCTTATTATGCCTTTCTCTGCACGAACCCAAAAATACAAATTTTTTCATAGTACGATGATCATGCATAAGTTTTTGGGAAATATCCAATATTTTCATACCTTATCCAATATGTTCATACCTTACCATATCCAATATTTTCATACCTTATCCAATATTTTCATACTTTCATACCATATCCAATATTTTCATACCATATCCAAGGTTTTCATACCTTATCCAAGGTAGTGCACAATTTCACGCCTTTCAGCAGCCGAGAACCTTTTTCTTCCTCATATTGGTTGAAACCTGTGGCATGCTTGATAATGTGGAACATCCTTCTTAAGTTGTTTTCCTTTGATTTTCACCAGGTAAACTAATTATCACAGGTGTCTGAGATTGATTTCAATGATCCAAAGAGCCCTGACACACAATACCATCCATGAGTTTAATTGAAAAACAAAACAAAAAAAATGTTTGTATGACCACTTAAATTCTATTTGCATAATAATTTGGAACACGGTGTATTTGTGTCGCACCATCACAATCAACACTGACCACCACAAAAAGTTTTTTTTTCTTGTCTTTGTTAGAACCCAACACACACACACACACACAACTTTCACACTTTCAACACTTGCATGGACTAGACAAGCATGTACACAGCTGTCCAAGTTTCAGTAGACAGACAGACGGACACCCCAGTGCTGCATAGCCTTACGGCTCCCACACACAGCAGCGTGTGTTGCAGTGCTGGAGACGCATCCCGTCCACTTTAAATGGGCTTACGTCATCCGTTGCCGAACTGAATTGTGGGTCCGTTGCGTCCCGGTGCTCCTGTCACATGCGCTGAAAAGTTCAACTTTTGCTGCACTGACGAACAACAACAGAAGGCACCAGTCAGTCAAATTATGGTTATACTTCAAGTCATTTGCATAGCTATCGTCGGGAACACCCACTGGCATGCGTTGCGTTGATGGAATGCAACTGTGTGTGGGAGCCGTAAGTGCCCCAGCTTTCAGTTATTGAAGCACAGATATAGAAACAGTGTTTCCTCTCAGCTTCTCAGAAATCAAATCTTTCAATCTGGCAGGAATGAAAAAAATATAAAAAACACTAATCACACCTCAAATCTTGGTCTGATTTGGAAAGGCTTAATAGTGTAAATGACTGTGTCTGTGAAAAGATGGTATATTATCCACATCCTTATATGCAGTTGATGTTGCTTGAGCCTCATGTGTCTACATCTTCTCTGAACTGAGGCAGTTGGATGAAGTTGGTTACAAGCTGCTCTTTTTTTCTTTCTTTGGCAAGCTCTGACGTGTTGAAGGCCTGAGAAGCGCCCTGTGCTGTTGACTCTCACAAGTAGGTCAAAACATGTCAGGACTAGCACAGTGCCTTTATTTGTCAAGGTCTTCCATGCAGACGCATCAAAAAAAAACGCAGCATGTCGCTTTTGGTCTTGTTAAGCAGTAGAGTGCATACCGATCATGTTTCCTTGCTGTGTTTGTTGCAGTTATAAGTGCAAGGGCTGGTCGGCTTTTAAAGGGGCGCACCAACTTTTGGGGGAAAATAAGGTTATATGTTGTCTGTCTACCCCAGGGTTAGATGAAAGGATACACGCCCTTATCTTCTCTGTGTGTGCTTTAACCCAGTCTGAGACTGTTAGCCTAGCTTAGCATAAGTGTGTGCAATAACCCAGTCTGAGACTGTTAGCCTAGTTTAGCATAATCCAGTGGAAGTGGGTTAGACCAGTTATCCGTAAAGGGTCTACAGTTGAAAGGGAGCTATGGGTTTTTCCAATCAAAAGAAGACTCCTACTGCCTCTGCACCTCACCCCCTCCCCTTTTTGTGAGGTTTTGTGTCAAAAGGGAGTTTTCTTTGTAGCAGTAGGCTACCCTCTGGGTTCCCACAGATCCGTTTGTGAATCGGGTGGAGGAATTCAAGGCCCTGGAAAGTTTTTAAAAATAGACATAGATACAGGTCTCTGAAAGTGCTTGAATTTATTTTGTGCAAGAAGTTTTTTTGAAAAACATTTTTCCATATGATTCCTTCTGCTGTTTCTCCATTATTTCGCCACCACTTTCGTATGCATTTGTTGCCTGATTTATGTTGGTTACGTGGCACTAAGTGTTTCCCTAGTTGTTGTAGGCATCACTTGGTCTACGCTGACATGACGTTAATGCGCAAAGCTACAACGGTACCTCAGCGTTTGTTTCACACGCATCATAACACATTTAAAAAAAATCGGCTAACGTAGATACGTCAGTAATGTGATGCCTGGAAAGTCTCAAGATATTTGCCTTACCAAATAATATTTCAAAGAATGGTTAAAATATTATTCATATAACTTAAAACATCTGGTTACCTGAGCCTAAATCCATGTAGAAGTTAATTTCAGATCATTTTAGAACACAATTTACAGCTGCTCTAAGCAATGCTGGGTAACATCACTTCTGTTAATGTTCAAACAAAACGGAGTTGGCGCACCCCTCCCCCCCGTGCAACTGTAACTCTGAACGTGCATCTAGGTGAATGGCTGGAAAAGTTTGTGTCATGGTTAGGGTTGCCAACTGTTCCGTAAAATATGGAATCGTCCTGTATTTGAAAGGAAAAAGATGTGTTCCGTATTGAACTGATACGGAATGCATTTTGTTCCGTATTATTGAGAATCAACTTGTGCAAATCCATGACAAATCACCGGAACGCCGCTCAGCCCATCAAAATTGAGCTGAGCCTATTATAATGGTGGAAACCTTTACCTGTTTACATATAAAAAATGTGTTTATGTCTTATTATTGTGTGGTTTGGGTTTTACAGTACTTTACAATCTTATGGAATGTTCCTAATGACATTCTGATCATGGCTGGTGGAATGGCTCCTACATAGTTCATGTCTGGCCTGTGAAGGGTCGGTGCTTTCCCTTCTGGGCCATACGTGGTCTACTTCCCTTTTCCTTGGTCATAAATGGTTATGGTCCTTTGCCTTTCCTGTTGATTCACACCTTTAACTCCTTTGCTTTAACATGTAGTCTGTTTATAACTCCCCTACTTTAACATTTAGTCTGTCTCATTCTTCACCCCCTGTCTAACAGTTCAGCTTACAATAAATGTCACACCTTTCCATACCTATTAATAAATGCAGTAGTCCTGAGACTTATAAAACGTATAGAAATATATAAATGTGTTACTGAAACAAGGAAAAAACACCACAAATGTAGTATATTCATAGCGTTTCGTAGTGTATTCATAGTATTGTAGCATTCATTTGACAGAATTTAGTAAACGGGCCCACAATTTTGTAAAATATTGCACAATTTAGTAAAACAATACATCATACATAATTTTTTTTTCTTGCAATATACACACACACGCACACACGCACGCATGGCTTATATCAATACCCCCCCCACCACCCCAGTAACTGACTGGATGCCAGTGTACTGAAGTCTATAGCCATTATTATTATTATTATTATTATTATTATTATTATCACATTATACACAAAATGACTATAAACTGAGTTATTCACATGTTGTTTTTAAATGACCATAAACAGAGCTATTCCTGTGTTGAAAGGACTATAAACTGAGCTATTCCCATGTTGATCTTCATGTTCCTATGGCTACCCCACGTGCCATTTTAGTCCTATAGACATTACCAAAAAATGCAATCATGCCTTGTTTTATTCGTAATATCTTCATGTGCATTTGTTGCCAAGATCTCAAATATTGGATCAACACTAAAGTATTGTACTGTGGAAAGGGACCTGATGAAACCCATAAATAGGCTGTTTTTGTGTAAACTAAAGCCAAAGCATGTCACACCATTGTAGATTTAGTTTTAACTAACATTACTCTTAGCATTAACCATGTTCTGGTGACTGTCACATTACTGTTGCACCCGCAAGGGAGAGAGCGAGACACTGTTCCGGTTGCACTAGTGTCCGCTCTGGGAATTGTCTCATTGCCAAGGCCACAGTGGCACACACTCCTGTGTGGAATCACATTCGGGTGACGTCACAATGCTCGTGCTGAGGACCCACCTCCAGGCCGAACCCGAATTGGCTGCTGAACGTACCCACCAATGGAGTGTAATGCCTCATGGGCAGGTCGCTGTGGCATTGAACTGACCTGATTACTGACCAGGTCCAGGTGATTGGTCAGGAATATTTTTTAATGCCTAACTGTGGTTATGACGTAAAGGTGTGGTGCTTGACTTACCTGAGGGCATTCCCAAGATCGGAAAATAGTCAGTCACATATAGGCTATGCTCTGGAGAGAAATTACGGGGACTTGGAATAAAAATTATGTGAAATAAAGAATTAAAAGTAGACTAGAACATTTGAAAATAAATTTGACAGACTGTATTTTCAGTCAGTCTATCAACATTTACTTAACCTCTATAGGTAGGCATAGCACAAGTCCAAATCTGGAGTGGGGACTGTAAGAGATGCTAGGGATTGTGGGTGTTTTGTATTATGGAGCTAATTGCTGTTTATGAACACGGCAACAGTTATGCTTGTTGTTTTGAAGCGCTAAATGCTGTTTTAAACAAACCAGGGAGGAGACATAATGTCTGATTGCAGAAAACATGATGTCTGTAATATGTTTGCAGAGTCAACACGACTGTCACCTAATCTGTTAATGTTGCCTGATTGTTGGCACAGGTCTCGCTGCACAGGACGATGTGTAGGGTTGGTTACCTTGGGTACCGATATCGATGCTGGAATCGGTGCCTGATGTTCAGTACCGGTACCCAACAGTACTTTTTTCCGGTATTTTACTCTGAATCGGTAGTGGGTGGTTGGTGACTGGATCGGTAGTGGGTTGTTGGTGACTGAATCGGTAGTGGGTTGTTGGTGACTGGAATTGGTAGTGACTGGATCAGTAGTGGGTGGTTGGTGACTGGATCGGTAGTGGGTGGCTGTTGACTAAAGGGATGATGGTGCAGCTGTTCTTCTGTTCTGTGTTCTGGCTTGTTTTCACCTGGTGTCATCCAAATGCAGGGTTACAATAATGTCATGACAAAAAAGACTAATAGACTAATATCAGCCAGCACTGTCAAACTAAAGCACCACTGCTAACCCACATTTCCATTTATTGATCTGGGGGCGCTTTTCCCAAAACCATAGTTGCTAACCTGTTAGCAACTTGGTTGGCAGTGGGAAATTGCATTAGTGTGCTTAGTTAGCAACTATGGTTTTGGGATATGCACCCTTGGTGGTCAGCCCTCTACCTCTCTAACAGCTGAAGCTCAGACAGAACGCAGAATAAGGCGATCACGGGCTGATCACGTCAAAGAAGCCAACCGCAGTCTCCGCACGTGTCTCTCTGCTCACACATACAACAAAACTCCGCATCAGGCCCCGTCGCCTAAACTATAACCTACAGTACACGTGAATATTAAAACACAAACATGTTTATTCATTATTTAATGTGTCATTCCACAGCAATCCACCATAGTTATTTCTGACCAAGCAGGGGAAACTTGCCTAGCTGTACTGTTTGTTTGTTTGTTTGTTTGTTTGTTTGCGTGCTTGCTTGCTTGCTTGCTTGCATGTATTTATTTGTTTTGCAACGGTGCCAAGAAGGTAAAATGTACATCTGCAGTGGTTTTTCAATTAATATGACATGAATTGGTATATTCTGTAGTACCGATGTAATTTGGCCACTGCCATTAAAAGTACCAGTTTGGTATCCTATCCTAACTGTGTGTGTGTTTTGGATAGTTCAGTCTTAGTTGGGTTTTCTGGAGTGGTGTATAATTAGGTTGCAGGTGATCATCTAGGCCTAAGCTGATCTCTTGGTAGATTCTGTGTGTGTGTGTTTTTCCATGTCCTCAGCGTGTTCGTCTCTTTTCAGGTAAAAATGTGATTCTGTCTGCGTGTATGTGTACCTTTCTTGTTGTTTGCAAGTTTGAGCACCTGTGTGTGTGTGTGTGTGTGTGTGTGTGTGTGTGTCGAGTACATGGCATCCTCGTCAGCTTGGCCTGCTCATCTGCACCTCTAATTGATTATTTGATTGTTAGGACACCTGGTGTCTAGGGTGTCTTTAAAAGGCATCCTGATGCATTGTGGGTTAGAGAGCGGGCGTAGGGTTGTTGGTGGCAGCAGCAGACCGGAGTCTGCGTTTTGTTAGGTTTTGGTATTTCTTTTCTTTAAATTATTTTGCACCACAACATTTACTCAGTGCATCCATACATTTGCCTACACCACTGACTCTACTGACATATTCAGGGTTTTTCTAATTATTTTTGGGTTGGTTATGTTAAACGCTCTCAATAAATTGTTGTTAATCTTCTCTGCAGTGTGTCGTGTACCCTTGCTTTTGTCTCGTCCTCGAGCCAGGACGTTACAGTGTGTGTTTGCGTGTGCTTGTGTGCAGGTTTTACACATGCTACTTGGCCAAGAACAGAAATTTAAGAACAGTGGAAAGAACAGTGTGGTATAGTAGGTGCATTTGGCAACACTGACCACAATGCACAGTGGTTTCCGTGACAACACTGGCCTCCATACCACCAGAGTTCTGTGTGGTAAAAGCTTCTCTATGCACTCTTTAGGCAAGCATCTCCATACAGTCATTGGTCTGCACTTGTTCACCACACAGGCAGCTTTGTTGATAGATGAGTGAATGCTTATTTTGTCTGCAATCGGTTTGATGTCTGAACAATGAACAAAGAATACTGCCAAGCTAGCATGTGTTGTTCAACATGACTTGGCCTACCATCCAAACATCCCAGATGTCTTTTCCAGATGAAAACTGTCCGCAAATTGGGTACCTCACTCTAAATGGGCTTGATTTGCTGTCGGTGAAATACAAACACTGACCACAAGCTTTTAAGGTCAGTCCAGTTTAGTCCACAAATGAGCCTCCAGTTCTGTGAAGTCATATGTTTCAGAAGATGGTTTCATATATCAGAATCCATCAAGTTTTAGACATCACATTCATCAACATGAGGAAAGATTTTCAGTGTGGAAGCTCATATTGTTATAGTTGCCGTTATCTTTATGGTTATCGGCCCTTAAGAGAATTCCGCACAGTATGGTTGGCACCTCAACATTGACATCTTGCACTCACCGTGGCCACTGTGCTGAGCAGAGCAGTCATTAGCCCCATTTGCCTCATGTAAACACGTCAACCGATCAGATTCAGTCTGATCTGATTCAATTTTAAATCGGATTGAAATAAAAACGTCCATGTAAACGTGGCTACTGTTCAGTTGTTGTTCAGTCATTGTGATGTCTTGAATTACTTGTTTTAGGAATGCTGATAACCAACCACGCGGGTCAATTTGGGACATT
>NC_063195.1:16199600-16277100 GCF_017589495.1 Alosa alosa
CCCTTGGATGTCAAAGCTGTATGATCTGAGACTATTTGAATCCTTTCTGTAAAGAAATTTGATTGGCTGTTTCGAATTAAGAAATCAAATTTGTTGAATTGTCTCATACTGACCAGTGTGCACTAAGCAGTGTGGTGTTTTGAACACCACCAGTCTCTGATTCGTATGTGTTTGTTTATAACAGTGTCTGCTTTGTTTACTCTGCACAGTCATTGTTGATCACGACTCGTTCTTCCCTTGCTGTTTGTTTGCGTAAACGGCATGAGTCTGGCATCCAGGTGCAGGGTTTCTTGATTCTAATGGAGATGGTGTTTGTGGGTCTCATGCCATTGACAAACCAGTGAAGGGCTCAGTGAAGGTTGTTGGATTGGATTATCAGTTTAGTGCCTGGGTTTTATGAGGTCAGGAGGGTGGACTATGCTTACACACACACAAACACACACATGCACACAGACAGAGCCGTTGGTATGCGAAAGAGGAGAAAACTGTTTTGATGATGAGGGCATTGGAACAGGCACGGTCACACAGTTTTTAGTCATCTCATCCGTTCAACCATGTTTGAATAAAGCAGAAAGACACAGAAAGAGCTGTTGGTGTGCTGTCATGAAATAAATAATCCTAAATACAGTATTTTTTTTTTCTTTTTATATCAGTAGTTTATATATGAATATAGTTCATTGTCTTTATCGTTATCATTATTATTGGCTACATAGCCCAATATGCAGCTCCCCCCTGGTCAGACAGCTTAAAGTGTAATTCCAGCAAAAATTCACCCAAGGGGGTTTTTCTTCATTAAAACGCATCAAATAAGCCTTGGACACGGTCATTTTTGTTGATCAACCACTACAGAGTTTGGCCTGGTATATGCTATATGCCCCAAATCGCAAACAGGCAGTAAGCAAAAGGCTTCCCAAATAGCATTTTTTTTTTTTTAACCAGTAATATTGTTCAAAACGGCACCAAACCTCATTAGTAGCTTGCTTAGAGTCTCTACACATAAAATGAAACCCCAACAACCTAGTTAGCGACCGCAGTGTTTATTAGTGTTTTTTTTATAGAAGACTGTTAAGAACACTTACCGCACTTACCTTTGTGTCAATTTTCGCTGGAATTACACTTTAACTAACATATTTCCTGCGGGAAACGGACTGCAGCTTATTTAACTAAAATTGACGAAAATCAATCGTAGACTTAAAATCGTGAATTGAATCGTGAGTTGAGTGTGTCATTACATCCGTATTGTTTCAACCAACATGTTTTTTAATTCTTGTTTTCTTTTTTGTATTGTAACAGGAATCCACAAGATCACATCCTCCTTCCAAATGCTTTAGATTGGACGATCTCCCTGTCTAACAAACCTCAATGTCTCCGCCTACTCCCCATAAATCAGCTCCTTTATAACTTCACCAACTGACCCAAACAGTTTCCTCCCCTTGACCAGTCAGGTTTTTGCCCCCAACCCTTAAACCCTGCCCCTTTCTGAATTCCACCCCCTTCCTGCTCATTGGCCAAAACCGTCAACAGAAACAACAGCAGCAAGAAAACCATGGATACAGAAGACGATGACCAGCCCGGCTGCTATTACAACAAGTCGGTGGAGTTCTTCTACAACAAAAGTGGCAAGAACATCAGCTTGTTCTGGCGCAAGCGAGACTATGTGGTTGTCACACTGGGCATGGGCGTGTGCATCATAGTCATCCTCGCCAACATCCTGGTCATGACGGCCATCTTCATCAACCGGCGGTTCCACTTCCCCATCTACTACCTGCTGGGGAACCTGGCCGCCGCTGACCTGTTTGCTGGAACCTCCTACCTCTTCCTCATGTTCCACACCGGGCCCTGGACCATCCACCTCACCAAACAAAGGTGGTTCATAAGACAGGTGAGAAGGGACTAACTATCTATGCTTTACATTAATTTACATGGGGGCAATCGTGGCCTGCTGGTTAGGGCTTCGGACTTGTAACCGGAGGGTTGCCGGTTCGCCCCCAAACCAGTAGGCACGGCTGAAGTGCCCTTGAGCAAGGCACCTAACCCCTCACTGCTCCCCGAGCGCCGCTGTTGTTGCAGGCAGCTCACTGCGCCGGGATTAGTATGTGCTTCACCTCACTGTGTGCCGAGTGTGTTTCACTAATTCACTGATTGGGATAAATGCAGGGACCAAATTTCCCTCACGGGATCAAAAGAGTATATACTTACTTGTACTTATTCTCATCATCCAGAACTCTGTGAACAGGAAACAATGTGTTGCAAAGTTACTCTAAATAGTGAACATTATTCTTACCTGCGTTACGGTCCCTTCCAACTCTGTTGGGGCAGCCATTCTGAAATGTGTCCTGGTGACGTCACAAAGGACCCAGGTGCCTCCAATATGATGTTGCTGATTAGAATCATTGGTTTACATAAAAAAAGTATTAAAAAAAATATTTAACATTCCAAAAATATTTTTTTAATTGTGTAGGGGGTATGTGAATGCCGTGTTGCTCTTGAGCAACATTGCCCTTCTAGAGGGTTAACCTTCTAGTTGTATTTGATAAGGATGAGGCTGAGAGTGTAGCATAGCATCGCTAGTTTCCTTGCCATCTGCTTGTGTGATAACAAAGCTAACTTCCAACACGGGTGTAACCAGCACATGCAAATACTCATCAGTCTGACTTCCTCCAGTTTCAGCTGTGGAGCAGATTGAATGTTGACAACTAGAATTAGCCTACAGGGAGAAATATATAAACAGCACTACTGTTTTGTCTACAGTAATGAGAAGATAAATACATATTTATCGACCCTGCTAGCCTTCTAATTCCCTGCAGTTTAAAATGAGATAATAATAATAATAATTCCTCATTTTCTTGGAGGCCTGTCTAGTTAAGTTATTTCTTTTTCTGTCTTTCAAATTCAGCTTACGTTTCATCGGCCGTAACGTTCTACAGTACAGTACTGTTGCCCAAGTATACTGTAGAATTTCTCTCTGAATTGGTCTGAACTAGAAACTGCTCTCTCTCTAGTTTACATATTGTAAACTAAAACCACCCTCACACACAATCTCTGCTCTCTCTCTCTCTCTCTCTCTCTCTCTCTCTCTCTCTCTCTCTCTCTCTCTCTCTCTCTCTCTCTCTCATATGTTCATTGCAGAGTGTTTGATGCCTTGGTGCTGAGTGGCTAGCATAGCAATTTACTGAGAAAGCTCTCAGCCCTCCCACACTTGCATTCTCGGAGCTCCTGCTTGTCCTTGTCTTTCATTCCTCCCTCTCTCTCATCTGTCTGTACAGTGCCATCTCATTGTTTCCATCCATTTGTTTCCTTTTCTTTTTTTTTTTTTTTTTTTTTTTTTTTTTTTTGTCTCTTCGCTCCTTGTCCTGTTCTCTCCTCCACCTCCCCCTTCTTTCTGGTAAATCTTTCCTTCCATCATTCAACCCAACTGCTTATACAGCATTGCATTGCATTGCAAATTTGACACCAAGTTGGGGAAAAAAAAAAAAAAAAAAAAATTGGCATCGCGGTGGAGCCTCACCTACGACGGAGTATTAGGGCCACACATAAAGAAAAAAAATATTTTTGCCATGGTGAGATTAAACTCGACATGTTGACTTTAAAGTAGACATGTCGACATTAAACTCGACATTTCGAGAATAAAGTTGAAATATCATATCTACTTTAATCTCGACGTGTCGACTTTAAAGTCGACAAGCTGACATTAAACTCGCAATAGGCCCTACTGTTTAAACATAGCCTACACAGTTTAAGCTATGTAGCATACACTAATAAACAATAGCCTATGTTACATGAAAAATGGGCTTCAAATAGGTGTTTCAGATAGATTGCAGATATTCAGGTAGATTGCGTCTTGTCTGTTAACTACTCATTGCAGTCATCGTGAAGTGCTGTCTCGCGGTTATGGAAATACCATGCACTATGCCGTTTGGGCTAAATAGCTAGAAAAATATATGTATCCAATGATATAATGTTTCTATACAAAATGTTATTTCATTCTGTTTTACGTGGGTAAGGCCACTGCACATCCAAATAACTGCCCTTCATGACCCACAGGCCGTCACTCTCCATAGGATAACATGGCAAAACTCATTTTTCTAAAACCGCTTTTCCATGTCTCACCTGCAATACGTAGCCTAGGAGGCTAGAAACACCGGTATAGCCTAAGCATATATATATATGCCTACTATTTTGATCCCGGGAGAGAATATGTGTGCATGCACTTTATTTATGCACTAGGCTATGTGTGCATGTAGGCTACTAGCCTACATGGGGTCGTCGGGAGGACAGCTTAATTCGTCCCTCCGTAGACATTCAGCAATAGGCTGTTTGCATCCATTACAAACAAGCAACGTGAAAGTATAGGATTGGGCGCCTAGTATGCAGTTGAACCTTTTAGATGAAAAACAACACTTTAATAATGGGCCTACAATAAATAAATAAACCACTAATGACGTTTAGGCTACTTTTGACCATCGCATTCATCGCCTGTAACTCTGTGATGAGATCCTAACAGCAAAGTAGCCTATTTGGCTGATCAATGTAGGTTAATATGTTCTATGTTTTGTCCACATGATATAGTCCTATGTCTAATCATTGTTGCACTCGAACACTCTGAATCATTGTTGCACTAGTTGCATTGTTTCATTCGTCCTCCCTTTCAATCGTCTCGAGCGGTCGTTCTCTCTCCAAACTAACTTTTTGACATGGTGACATTAAAGTCGTTACGTCGAAATTAAAGTCGATCTTACATTTCATTTTTTTTTCTCAAAGTTGAGTTTAATGTCGACATGGCGACTTTAAAATCGACATGTCGAGTTTAATCTCGTCATGGCAATTTTTTTTTTTCCTTCATGTGTTGCCCTAATACTCCGTCGTACTCACCAGACAACCTTCACCATGACTCGGTCCTTCCACCTAATCATTCTTCTCTTCTTCCTCGCCTCTTCCTCCTCATAAAGGGTCTAATCGACACCAGCCTGACGGCGTCGGTCATCAACCTGCTCGCCATCGCGGTGGAGCGCCACCAGACCATCTTCACCATGCAGCTCCACAGCACCATGACCAACCGGCGCGTGGTGCTGCTGATCCTAGGCATCTGGTCGGTGGCCATCGTCATGGGCCTGGTGCCCACCATGGGCTGGCACTGCCTGTGCGACCTGGACGGTTGCTCCACCATGGCGCCCATGTACAGCCGCAGTTACCTGATCTTCTGGGCCGTGCTGAACCTGCTGACCTTCTCGATCATGGTGGCCGTGTACACTCGCATCTTCCTGTACGTGCGGCACAAGAGCCACCGCATGTCGCAGCACACGACACAGGCCAAGCACAAGGAGACTGTAGAGAACCTGATGAAGACCGTCACCATGATCTTAGGTGAGGACAGGACAGGACACACACACACACACAGAGACACACACACACAGAGAGACACACACACACAGACACACACACACAGAGAGACACACACACACACAGAGACACACACACACACAGAGACACACACACACACAGAGAGACACACACACACACAGCTTAGGGGAGGGACACATGTCCCACACATGACTTAGCGGTAGCTGTGAGTGCCTGGAGATGACCCGGGATTTTCAGTCTCATCCAGTCACTCTCCAGTCCTGTTCGCCCACCTCTAAAAGTAAACGTGCATGAAGTCATATGGGTGCACGCATGAACACACACACATACATGCTCCTACTTGGACACAAACACATTCAGACACCCCCTCTAGCAAACATGGATACTGAATTAAAGACACATGGTGTTTGTAGGAACATTTGAAAGAAAACGTAAAAACAGTAAGTTGTTTTTGCTTGTATATTGTAAACTAAAACCACCCTCACACACAATCTCTCTCATGTCTCTCTCTCTCTCTTTCTCTCTCTCTTTCTTTCTTTCTCTTTCTTTCTTTCTCTCGCGTGCTGTCTCTCTCTCTCTCGCGCGCGCTTGCACAAGTACACAGAGGCCTGTGCCAACTTGTTAAACCAGACACTCCACTAACAACACTCCCTAGAGAGAGCTCAAATATATTCACTTGTGGCCTCTTGTGCTCTCTCTCTCTCTCTCTCTCTCTCTCTCTCTCTCTCTCTCTCTCTCTCTCTCTCTCTCTCTCTCTCTCTCTCTCTCTCTCTCTCTCTCTCTCTCTCTCTCTCTCTCTCTCTCTCTCTCTCTCTCTCTCTCTCTGATTAAAAAAATAAGAGTGTGCATATGTGAGTGCATGCATGAAAGAGAGGAGAGAGAGAATCCCCCCAGAAGAATGAGTGGAGAGAGTAAAAGGAATTTGCTTCTACTTGTGTGTGTCTTGTTTATTCATGGGATCATGTCTGCTGTGTAGTTAAGTGTGTGTGGAGGGGGGCTACCTTGCAGAGGAAGTAGCAGTAAGTGTGTGTTACACCTCCAACGTGGCTGTGCATGTTCTGACAGATCAGCATAGTTAAGAGACACGCGCGCACACACACACAACGGTGTGAAATCCAGGCCCCTCTCTCAGCTGAACACACACACACACGCACAACCACTATGTGTGTGCAAGCATGCATGTTTGTGTGAATTCTTAGAGTGTGAAATCATAGTAATTTGATACCACACACACACCACACAGTATGAATTTTACTGTGGTACACTTTTCTTTGTCCAACTTCGGCCCTAGTTTTCTTCTGGTCTAAGATTAGGAATTGTTTATTGGGAGCAAACACGTTTCACAGTAAGCTTCTTCAGGTTAGCAGTACATAGGGTTTTTTTTCTTGTCATAATTTTAGACTTCGACTCACTCTCTTTCACACACAGGCGCACAGACAGACTCTCTCCACACACATATATAGACACCTTTGCATTTTTCTGTGCTTGTGGGAAGCTCAGCTATGTACTCTTCATTCACTATTGGGTCTCTGTTTTTTCCCTGATGCGCGTTCTCACTCACTCACTCACACACTCTCTCTCGCTCTCTCTCTCGCTCTCTCTCGCTCTCGCTCTCTCTCTCGCTCTCTCTCACGCTCTCTCTCGCTCTCTCTCTCACTCACACTCTCTCTCTCACACTCGCTCTCTCTCGCTCTCTCTCGCTCTCTCTCGCTCTCTCTCTCTCTCTCTCTCTCTCTCTCTCTCTCTCTCTCTCTCTCTCTCTCTCTCTCTCTCTCTCTCTCTCTCTCTCTCTCTCTCTCTCTCTCTCTCGCGCGCGCGGTCTGTGTGTGTTTCTCAAGCGTTTTCTCACAAATTCTTGCCGATGCTTCATTTTTTTTAGCAGTCTGTCTTCTGTTATGGTTTGTGCCCATTTGGTGTGGTCACCTCAGGCAAACATGATTCTGGGTTTTGTTTTCCCTATCTCTGTTTTCCCTCCTCTCGTGGTGTGTGTGTGTCTGTCTGTGTCATCATAAGGAAACCCGAGTGAAGTATTTTGATAACTCATCTCTCTCTCTCTCTCTCTCTCTCTCTCTCTCTCTCTCTCTCTCTCTCTCTCTCTCTCTTTCTCTCTTTCTCTCTTTCTCTCTTTCTCTTTCTCTTTCTCCATCCATCCATCCATCCATCATCATCAATCTCTCTCTTCCCAGGTGCGTTTGTGATCTGCTGGACGCCAGGGCTGGTGGTGCTGTTGCTGGACGGGCTGGACTGCACGAATTGCCACGTGCTGAGCTACGAGAAGTACTTCCTGATCCTCGCTGAGTGCAACTCGCTCGTCAACCCAATCATCTACTCCTACCGCGACAAGGACATGCGCCGCACCTTCCGCAAGATCCTCTGCTACCTGTGTCCAGCCCGGTGTAAGCAGGCGGCGGGTGGCAGCGATGGAGATGCCTCGGCAGTGCGCTTCAACACGCTGGAGCAGGAGGTACTGTCTGAAAGCAACGGAACGCAACATGACCACCACCCACACAAGGGCGCCGGCGAGCACAAGAACGGGATGGGCGACAGGGGGGTTGGGGAGGGCAAAGGCGCATACTGAAAAAAATATCTCCCTACCCACCTCAATCTCAGAGGCTATATTCTAGAATGTTTTTAGCACACCCACCCCCCACCCCCCCGATTCTCAGAATTACGTTTTTTTTATAATCACTATTTTTAAGCTTGCATTTTCTTATTTTTTTACATAAAGAACCTTGGACAAGCAGTCATTGTGCCTGACCTGTAATTATCGAGATGTTATGACAACCCTCTCCCCCATACCTGGAAAAAAACAAACAAAAAAAAAAAAAGACAAAACTGACCCAAACTTCCAAACCCCTGAACTTTCACCTTTTCTGTTGAACCATAAGTAATAACCTGTGGTGCTTACAAAGTGCAATGTTTCGGTGCTTTCCCCCCATGCCTGTTGCATTCGCAAACCAGCTTCTCCCATAGCTGCTCCCATTTGTCCCAGTGTCATCATAATGCTCCTGATTGGCTGATCACACCTGAGGTAGCCAATCAGAAGTGCCACTGATTTCTTGTCAACTGGTCCCAGTGTCCTCTTAATACTCCTGATTGGCTACCTCAGGTATGATCAGCCAATCAGAAGTGCCTCTGATGATTTCTTTCAGCTGGTTTCTGATTTCTACTGCTCTTTCCTCACCTACATAACTGCTAGAGATTCAAGACCCCTCCACACCAGGACCAATGAATATAGAATGTTTCAATGACTTAATCCATGTCTGCTGTCTAAGTGGTTGTTATTCATATTGACTAGAGCGATACTTTAAGGATTATGCCAAAGTTCTAGTTACTGGTGTCGACGGGCCTTCTGCCAAACCTCCACTGCGGAGGAGTCACTCCCAAGGGTGTTATTTTGTATACAGTATATACTATGATCTGATATATTTGTATGTATGTGTGTATATAATATACAGGGATATATAGTTTGATGGCTTAGTGCTGGGGTTCTCCATCTTGTGCCTGGAGCCTTGTGCAAAGGAAATCTCCCATCTGCACTCCAGCGAGGTGTTCCAAGGTGGTGATCTGGATGAGTTAACCTGGAGTAAAGGCCTATTCACACCAAGAACGATAACGACAACTATAACCAAAATTCGATGGGTTCTGATTGGCTATTAGCTTATTATCGTTCTGAAAATCGCTCTAAAAAGTGATCCCCAACGATATCGTTCTTCATGTCGTGATTGTTATAGTTTACTTGTGAATGTCGTCATTCATATTAACGAGAACGATATTTATTAATAGTTATCGTTATCGTTCTTTGGGTGAATGGGGCCTTAAGTGTGAAGCCTCCTGAAAGCTAAACAGCACTGTGGCTTTGTTTTGCTCGGACACTGAAGCCATAGGCCATAGGGCACCTCCATAGTAGTCTGGGTGGTCTTTGGAAAAACAATAGGGAAATTTGGAACACCGTGGTAGAGTGTTTACATTTTCAGATTTGGTCCCATAGCAACGCCTCATGACAACCATATTATTTTCCATCATGACTAATCATGTCATTTGCATTAAATCTCCTGAACCAAATAAGATTACACTGAAATGCTGATGGCAACCCCTACGTTTTGATGGTATAAGGAGGTTTACCACTTACTTTGACTCAACTCCGCCAGTTTTTTTTTTTTTTTACCAGACCACATACTTGGAATACCTCCCATTGGTTGAGGTCAGTGTCATCTTAATCCTCCTCATTGGCTGACCACACCTGCGGTAGCCATTCAGAAGTGCCAGAAATGAGTTCTGTCAGGTGGGATCAGCCAATCAGGAGCTGGTGAGTTCTACCAGGTGTAGGATTGGGAAGCCCTCGTCCAGTGCCACCTCTGTGTAGGGTGACCACTGTTTGTGACCACTTTTTTTTGTGTTGTGTCTATGTTTGTTTTTTTGTTTGTTTGTTTGTTTGTTCTTGTTGTCTGTGTCTCAAGTCGAGCAGAACAAGGATTTCTTCCCAGATTCGGGTAATGTGCTGCTTTGCACACCGCCTCGGCATCACCAGTGTAATTATTAATCTGTGATCAGAATCACAATCACAGGCTCAAATTCAGTCTGTTGTCAATCAGGACGTCTGCCTAGAATTGCTCAAATCATTTTTTTAATTTTTTATATATTTTTTATTTTTTTATTTTGTTGAAATTTAATCTGATTTTCTTCAAATTTGATAATTAATCACTGCAATCTTGAAGTGTCAAATATTGATCTCTTGGCTACATTGGAGACCACAGGAGTGTATTTCTATGTCGGTACTTAGATATCCTTACCGTTCCGTAGGTTTTGCGCAGTTGGCCGTTTGTCCCAGCAGCAGCTGAAGTCTTATTAACTGGGTCTAGTCCTCTGGTTTAACCACTATAAAGGGCACGAGGAGGGGACCTTTTTTCTCCATTTCACATGAACAGCATCAGAGTGATCTGCTCTGACTCTCTCTCGTTCTCTCTGACTCTCTCGGCCTCCATAGCAGACAGATGTGACGTTTTGTCAAACAGGCTCTTTCTTCTTCAGCCTTTCTGTTACAGAAAGTATGTGGGGGGGGGGGGCAGCTGGGAAGTTTAACAGACAGCTAAACCTTAAAGGAACATACCTCCTATTTAACAAAATGTAAATGGACTAGATGATGCATAACGAGTGTATGAGGAAATTGTAATGTTGATTTGTACATTTTTGGTGGAATGTCAGCTTATTGTGGTGTTTTTTGAGAGAAATTAACAACAGACAGCTTTTTGTTTTCTGGATTTTATTGTTGAGCAAACAGTGCAGAGACAGCTAGAGGACCTGCAGGAGTAATTTGCAGAGTTTAGCAACAAACAAAAAAAGTCTAACGTTGTCTACATATGTTCCACCCTTTCCGCGGCAAAACGTCGACATGTGAATACATTGAGCCAATCATGTGTTCCATTGCTTTGCTTCCATTGTCTCTGTCATAAATTTGAGAAATTTTCAACTTTGCTGCACCAATGGACAGCAACACTAGGCATCAGCCAATCAAAGTATGGTTAGATTCAAGGCATACACAATAGTGCACACCCCCAAGTGTCGGGAAAACCCACTGGCATGCAGTAATGCAATGCAATGCAACGCGAGCATGTGAGCGTAGGGTCAGTCCACACGGACGTCACTCTTCTCCATTCTATGGTTGCATCCATTTCAACATGTCTCCCTCACATTACATGTATTCCTTCAGCTTCTACATACTTCTGTCCAAAGCGACCTACAGCACAAATTGCCACCAGTATGTGTACCCAGTGGGAATTGAACCCACAGCACAGATTGCCACTAGTACACTCTTAAAGTTATACTATGCAGGTTTAGGTATTTTTGGCGAGTGTAGAGCTCCCTCTACAGTCGCGATGTATTTATATGTTACTCTTCTATTGTAAATAGCAAACTTCTCGTGACTTATTCCCCTGTTCACAATGCAAATGCTTTTGTTGTGGAGGTGAAGGATTAACAACAGGCAAAAACTATCTCCAAAGAGCTATGTCTACTGACAATGTAATTTTTCACGATTCTCACAAGATTTGGCGGGGCGCCGCTGTTGCAAATTGCTTGGCTGTTTTTCTCGGTAGGGAAGTTAATTTCTTTCGTTCGTTACAAGTTTACCATCAAATTGGGTTAGTAAAGGTGAAAATCTGGCATAGTGTGCCTTTAAAACATCTTATACTCCCCGGTGTCCAGATAGGGACAACACAGTTTGTGTTGTTTCCAACACATTTGTTTTAAGAGTGTATGTATACCCAGTGGGAATTGAACCCATGATCTTGGGTTGTAAGAACCACGCTCTATCTGTTGAAACTTTGACATGGACATAGTCGCTCTAGATTAATAACATAAATCTATAGATATTTAAGTCACCTTACTATTCCCCTGAATAGTTCTCTATTCTAGGCCCACCTCTGCTGATTCGGGTCTTGAATAACTGCAGTAAACAGATGTTAAAAGAAACAAGATTGATAGCTGTTCTATTTCTCCCATGACAACTGAAATGTGGTCATAAAAAATGTCATCTGATGTCTTTTGTGCTTTTTTATCACTTGCCCTTGTATCTTAGAACCTTTTAATTAAGTATTGTTGACTCCACTATGAATATCCTGTGAGGAGATGTCTACCGGCTCCCTTTTAATCAGATGTGTTGCCGTTTCCAGATGGTACCGATGACGCGTCAATACAGCTCAGTTACGTCATGCTCTCGTGTGTGTGTGTGTGTGTGTCCATCCACATACCACCTTAATATTTACTCACACACGTAGACAGAAGTGGTACAGCGTGTCAGGCGTTCCTGTAAGGGATCTGGGCCAGTCTGGTAGGAGACCTTAGCCACCGCTCTGTGAACCAACTTGAAATGATTTCCTGTCAAACAGATAAAGTAGTCTTGCGCGCGCACACACACACACAAACACACACACACACGCGCACGCACACACACGCTCACCGGTGTTAAGAGGCAGCTGTTTCCTGTTTGGATTGTGTGTGTGTGTGTGTGTCTGACTCTCTACTTACCCCTAGTGGGCAGGTTCTCTCCTGCTGCTCAAGCTGGTCTTTACATTCCAATAAAAACACTAGTGGACCTTATGAACTAGTGGAAACTTTGGTGGTATTTGAACCCGCTACAGGTCCCCTTTAAATGAAAAGACTCCTGGTTGAAGGAGACACCTACAGCCAGGTGTTAAATGGATCGTCCACTCAAGTGGTATACTTTTTCTCTCGTTGCTGGTGTAAAGGTTTGTTTTTGACTGTTCGAAACTTTCAAAAATTCAGATGCAGGCAGCGAACCACAAGCATCTCAATTTGCACAGAAACGGAACCACCACACCGAGTGGTTTGGTGTGTTTCCTGGCTGTGTCATTGAGCTGATCAAGTTGTGAAATGGGGACCCCTGTTGGTCTCATTATAGTAGGGCCCCAAATATTCCGAGGGGTGTCCCAACATGTTTGGTTGTGCTCTATGGTTACCATGGTTGAAGTTGTGGTACAACCAAGGTATTGGTTGACTTGAAAATTGGCCAAAAGTGGTTGAAACCTGTTTTCATCTCTGTATGTAGGTTAGTCCAAAAGTCATTTGCTTATAACGGTCACCAGGCAGAGACGGAGGGATGCTGCCTTGGCAACGCTACGTCATGGCTTCGGTACTCTATTGTTGGGGGTCTCTTTGTTGCTCGGATACAAGGTTCTGCTGGCATAAACAAACTGTTTGTATGGACCTCATGTTTGAATTATAGTCAACAGGAGGTTGGGGAGTCAGTTTATTGCCATGAGTCATATGACAAATGTTAGTGTTTTTTCCCCGTAGATTCCTGTAGACTCCTTTCTTTTAGTTTGGAGGAAGAATGTGGAATGTGTGCGTCAGACTATCTGTATGTCATTTTGTCGTCAACATCTGTGGACACAGTGGTGCTAGAACAATCTGTGTGTGTGTGCGCGAGAAAGAGTGTCAAACTTTGTGTGGTTAGAGAGAGGTTCATGTTCAGCACTCACTTACACACACTCACTCACTCACTCACCTCCTGCAGTCTTCATACTTAAACACACACACTTTCAATCCTCCTCTCCCTCACTATATCCACATCATGGGATTGAGTGACCTTTCAATCCTCCTCTTCCTCACTATATCCACATCATGGGGTTGAGTGACCTGTCTCTCTATATATGTTTTTATTGTGTGTACATATACATATATAGATATTATATTGAAGAAAGCAATGCTGGGAACTAAAAAGAAATTATTTTTAAAAATGGAATAAACAGGCCTTGCGAAGAGTCAATGGAATATTGTGTTATTGCCTTGTCATGTCTCTATGTTTTTGTGTTTGTTTGTCTGTGTCAATTCAAATGGAGTGATTTTGCCATTGCTTGATCATGCCTGCCTGCCGCTAAGCTACTGTTGCTGGGTTACTGCAATCTTCAGTGCCAAGCAGCGCCCATGAGAGCCAAAATGTGGACACACGCTAATACAATAATGAAGGGAAAACCCATCATGGTCAAAGTGCTCAAACATTTGCTAATATAATAACAACATAAGAGCCACACTTTGCATAAACTATTTTGAGCTCAATTGTCCATGTCAAGATTACTGAACTGCTATCTCTGATCTGTGTCCACATTATCGCAATTGGGTTCACACACACTCACTCACTTGGAGGTGCGTTCAAATTGGGTGCAAACAACGGAGAACGTTCGAGGCAAGCACATTTTCTTTGAACTGTTAAATTGAGTAATTTTGTACAAGGATTTCCAAATTGATGGTAACACTTAGTCCACGGTACTGTGTGCTGAGAACTACCTCCTCAGAATGTTTGCATGTGTCTACACTATTACCAAAGCACTGACTTAATTGGACCCGAGGAATCCCTGTCGGTGTGTCAACAGTCGTTTTTTCTGAACAAACATACAGCCTGTGTCCTCTCTCTCTCTCTCTCTCTCTCTCTCTCTCTCTCTCTCTCCTTCTCCCTCTCCCTCTCCACCGCCATCTCATGTCAAACACTTGAAACACAAACTGTACTGTAAATATCCTTTTTTTTTATCACTTTAATTGCACTGTTGGCAGAGAACCCAAAGCCTAAATACACCATTCTGCACATTGCTTTCCTCTGGACCTAAGCTGTTTGTAAGAGACCATTAATGAGCTTAAGTAGAAGTATTCTTACAAGTGTTCCCGTAAATTTAAAGTGATGACCATAACCGCTGCACATTTCGGTAATTAGGAGTAGAAACGATCGGTATTCCGACTAGCCAAATCTTTTCCTGTGTGGGGTGACCACTAGTGAATCACTTCACCGGAATTAGGGAAGTAAATCAAACAAAACGGTTGGTTGAATAGCTGATAAATATTTGGCAACCGTGGCTTTTCCCATGTTTGGCATAATTGTTCAAATACTTGTAGAGTAGGGAGAATCGTAGAGAGAGTGCTGTAGTGTACTTTAACTTAGTCATTCTCTACGTGACCTGCTGAATTGTGTTTAATTAATTGAAAGGGTTTAATGAAATCACATTTGGTCCTGCTTTTTGGTTGTTCCATCTCTGGAGACCTGTATCAGGACAAACATCTAACAAACATTTCCATTCCAATATGCTCAAGTGAACCCATTCAACACAGACCATTCAGTACAAATTTGTCTTAAATCGTGTTTAGTTTACAATCATATATAGATATATGTATACATATAAATGCTACACAAGTCAATGAAGGTGTTGGAATATAAAAAGTATCGGAGCATTGAATTCAACTTGTTAATTATACTGAATTGAAATGCAATATTTTACAGGTTGTGTATGGAACGTTGTGGTGAAAATGACCATGAATTATGAAGAAATCCTCCTTACCAAACTCTTTTTCTACCCATGCTCTATCCCTCTCTCTCTCCCTCCATGCCTCTCTACCTCACCCACCTCTCTCTCTCTCTCTCTCTCTCTCTCTCTCTCTCTCTCTCTCTCTCTCTCTCTCTCTCTCTCTCTCTCTCTCTCTCTCTCTCTCTCTCTCTCTCTCTCTCTCTCCCTTTCTCCCTCCTTCCCTCTCTTTCTTTCTCCCTCCTTCCCTCCCTCCCTCCCTTTCCCTCTCCTCCCTCCCTCCCTCCCTCCTTCCCTCTCTTTCTCTCTCTCTCTCTCCCTCCCTCCCTCCTTCCCTCTCTTTCTTTCTCTCTCTCTCTCTCTCTGCTCTGTTTCTTGCTTTCTCTCTTTCCCTCATTCCATCCGCAGCCTGTGAAGAAGGAAACAAACGGAACCCAGCTGGAACTCAGCCAAGGTGACCACCTGCTGACCTCCTCGGAAAGCTAAGCTAACTGCGCGGAGAACGACATGCTAAGCTAACCGTGCCGAGGACGACATGCTAAGCTAACCGTGCGGAGGACGACATGGACAAAAAAAAAAAATCAGAGCGGACAAAGGGAAGGAAGAGACACAAGTGACTGACCCACACAAGCGCACTGGACTCCCGGGTCGGGGCTTGGGTTTGCCGGGGTGGGGGGGGGGTACTGGACTCCCGGGTCGGGGCTTGGGTTGGCCAGGGTGGGGGGTGGGTTCAGTCCCTGGTCTGAGTGGACCAGAAGTCTGGAAGACGGAAGTCTGCTCCTTCCTGGAGTGGGATGGGTTTGCTGTTTTGGTTTTAATTTTGTCAATTTAATTTTGGCCATTATGCTCCCAGACTGAGTGTGTGATTCATGACATTCCTCAGGGCCAAATCGGGTGCACTGCTGGGGATGCGTTTTCTTTTTATTTTATTTTATTTTCCTTCTGTCAAGTGGAGACCTCTGGCACAGGAGTTCTAATGCTGACATTTGTTTTTGGTTTCTGTTCCCACGACTTACTTCATGTTTTATCTTATCAGCTGATATTAATTGTGCCTTTTTAAAGACCGAGATTGCATTTTTAGAGAACATTCCCTCATGTATGAACCAACACACCTAAATACAGTTGACTGCTTAAGTATTTAGGTTATGCAGGTGTTAGTTCTCGCAAACGGGTGAAAGTGTGGTGTGGATGTGTGTTCTCATGATGGTTCTCATACTGCTAGACAATATGATGGCTCACGAAGTTGACAGAGCTACCTGTTTTTTTTTTTTTGTTTTTTTTAAATTTTGCCCCAAGCGATGTTTGTCTTTCACCATCTTGTAGCTAAGCCTACCTACAAAAAACCTTTTTACTTGAATTTTTTTTTGGTTCTTTTGTACTGGTCAACAAAGGGTTGAAAACATAGGTCTGCAAACGCAAATTCATATAAGATATCTGTAAACATACCTATGGTTGCAAAACTTTTTGACCTTGTGTACTGTGTAGAATGTCTAGTTTTGTAGCACTGGCTTTTTAAACATGGCACAACTATAGCAGTGGTGTACTGCCATGGAGATAGGCCCTAGTTGGCCTGCCTACAACTGTTTTTGAACCGAGTGAAACAACCATAATGTGTAGTTCTGTAGATTCCGTAGCGATGTAAACGTGCCTCGTCTTCGACTGTCTACCATGACCCGCTGTATTCAGAGCAGTTCATGAATGTGGATGCTATTAAAGGGAGTCTTTTGACGACGTACCTGTCTTTTTTTTTTTTTTTTTCTTTTTTGTTTAGTCAGAGCTGCAGTTTAGTTATTTTCTCTACTGCTACTTATATGCTGGTCAGATATAGGTGTTCTCCTGTAGAAAAGGTTTGGGCTCACTTACCAGTGGTGTGGAAGATGGTCCATTAGAGAATGGGAAGCTGATATGGTTGTCAAATGGAAAAACGGGTGGAACACTTGCTCCTATAAAGATTTTTTAATGACTTTCACCAGTGTAACGTTTCGAGCTTATGCTCTTCATCAGACTTTATCAGACAGACTGTCACCGTATTTAAACAAGTACAAAAAGTCACCTGCCTTGGATGTGCGCACCCAACAAACAACTTTTCACAAGCTGACATGGTTAGAAAGTTTTATTTCAATTAAAATAAGTGTCTTCTAAAACTTCTTATAAAATTCTTCCAACTTTTGAATTCTCTCCCTTTTTCTCTCTCGCTTTCTCTCTGTGTGAATACAGATAAACACCCTCAATCATGACACTACAATGTTTGCTGTATATATGTTAAATAATAAAATTGGTTTACAGAGGCAGACAAACCCACAACATGTCGAAACAAAAACCAGTCTTCCCGGACATCATGGTGACCAGTTGGTGGGCAGGCTTGTTCACTATGCTCAGATTAATTTCTTTCTAGGCTACATTTAGAACCCTACCACTCGTACCCACAAGTACAAAAGCTTTACAGTTATTCTGGGAAAAGATAAACTATAGCCAATCAGTAGTTCAGAGTCGTTGGCCTTTTTTGCTGGAAACAGAATAAACGTTTAGAAAATGAAAAGTCCGTCCACATTTTTGGCTGTCCCTAAATTAACAGATTGGTCTTACTCCGCTTGGATCATGGCACAAGATGTAGACCTATTCTGAACATAACACTCCCTACAAGTGATTATTTATAAAATGGCCTCCTCCAACCAAAATGTCCTTAAAGTTCAAAAAGGGAGAATCTCTTCGAAGGCTGTGAACTTTTCCTGATGTTTGGGACCGAGAATCTCTTGAGAGACTGGGATCCTTTCCGGTTGTTGCCGATAGACAGCTTGCGCAGAACGTTCTTTTTCCGCTTCTGTTTTTTAAACAGCGCTCTCTTCAGGCCATTCCACGAAAGCCCCTTGTCTTTTTTACGTCTACTGAAAAGAGTTGGCCTGGAGTCCGAAGCACCCATCTCAGAAATTGTCCTGTTCACAATAAACATTAAATCAAGTTATTAATGTTCCATATACTGCAACCACAACTAACAATAATAGAATCAAGTTTATAATGACCAGTAAGAAAAAATATATGGTAAATGACATGGAATAAAAGCACAAATAAAATTTAATATCACATAAATTAAAACAAATATTACTTTCTTTACAAAACTAAGTGTTTGTGGCAGACTAAATCACTAGGCTACAATTAAATGTTGTCCCACAAAAAAAAAAAACTACCATATGCTTAACACCAACACTTAATATGCTTTCAACAACACGCCTTAATTGTGATGTTGTCAAAAAACGTTTCAACCTCCCTGTGTTAGAAACTAAGCGAACACTTATCCACTGTATACACCTTATATTTATTCAAATATCCCGTTTAGCCTACCTTATGGTCCAAATAAACAAAGCGTGTCTGGGTGAGTGAGCACTTTGTCTTCAGTCTTGTTCTAGACTGTTCCATGATCCTGATCAGATGTAGGATAAGATGGGAATGTTTACTGTTTACGCCTCCACAGATTACCCTACCATTTCTTTCTGCCAAAAACACACTGCTGTATGGGCACACATACATGTATTCAGCCTATTCTAATACAGTAGAAGGATCCACAGGTTACAGTGCTGCTGTGTGTGTGTGTGTATGTGCAAGAGAGAAGTCAATGCCATGAACGCCATCACATGGCTTATGGCTATACCTGTGGTCTGTGTGAAACCGGTTCCCCTGCATTCCTGGTGCAGAGGTATCAGTGCTGTTCAGAACGATCTGTGCCACATGACGTCTGTAGCAGGCACAGAAGAGGCTCCTCCCCCTATTAGAAGAATGCCTTTCTAGAACACCTTCAGTAGTGGCACCACAGATTAAATGTCCCCATGCCTTCAAACAACCGTATTAGTAACTATATTAGTTATAAATACTTTAAAATATCTACTAAGTGAAGGATAACATAAGTCTTATGAATTATCATAAGAATTTCATGAAAACACAGTTTATGTGTCAAATTACACTCCTTTTCTCTGTGCTCCCGTTTGTATCTCCATGCCTTTTTATTAGTAGTACATATTATAAAATGTCTAAGTAGGCTAAAGGACAACATACCCTTAAAGGAGAAGTAATGTGTTGGCTGGCAGGGATTGAATGGATCTCAGTCTGAGTCAGTAGTTGTTTCCTATTACAGAAGCAGGGGGGTAGGGCTGCACGTTTTGGAGAAAAAATCTAATTGTGATTTTTTTTTTTTGACCGCTATTACGATAGCGATTGTGATTTGCAATATGATTTTTGAATGTCAATTAATTGATTCAGTTCAATATTCCAAATGTGTCTTTAATTTGTGCCACCTCTGATTGGTGAGCACACCTGGTGCACAAGAAGCACAGCACCCCGACCGACTATGAAGCTCACCAATCATCAGAATTTCTGTGCCCCTCACACACTACGCACACCCACCAACCAGAAGTAGCATAGTCAAGGAGGATGAAATGAGTGTAAAAGTCAGAAATGTGACATTTAACTGTGCACGATTATAGCTTTTGTGATCAGGTAATTGTATTGGTTCATATTGTGATTATGATTGCGATAATTGTGCAGCCCTACAGGGGGGTATTCCATATACGTGGTTTAATGACAAACCTGGGTAAGAATTCAAAGTAAGTGGTAACTCTCCTACAAGTGCCCTATGCCATTGTTTTGTTGAAGCCATACAGCTCTTCTAAGTTTACCACTTTACTCTGCATTAACTTACCCAGGTTTGTCACTAAACTACGTTCTTGTAATACCCCCCAGGACTGTAGTTGGATGGTAATTGTTTTGAGTGCAAACATGTGAACACGTTAGCAAGATGTGAGGATCAACTAACTGAATTTACTAAAGAGCGTATGGGATAAGAATCACAGACTGTGAATTTAGCTTAAGTTCAGGCCTGAAACTATATTTTTCGGAATGTCAGTAGGGTTCAAAGCCTAATCTTTCCAATGGAGTCTCATGTTATGCCTGTATAAGCAGACGTTATAAAATTAGAATTTGGGTCAAACATTTTCATAATAAAAAATATCTGAGTGCATGGCATACATTTCCAAAAACCTTGTAAAAAATAATTTTGTATTTTTAGCATAAGAATTGTTTTGTTTCAAGGTCACATCAATGACCTGTGGGGACTGGTCAGTGGCGCGTTTAGAGATCTGGGATTCCAGCAGAAATAAAGCTTTTCCATATATCCATCTTATATATACTCTTTTGATCCCGTGAGGGAAATTTGGTCTCTGCATTTATCCCAATCCGTGAATTAGTGAAACACACACTGCACACAGTGAACACACAGTAAGGTGAAGCACGCACTAATCCCGGCGCAGTGATGAACTGCCTGCATCAACAGCGGCGCTCGGGGAGCAGTGAGGGGTTAGGTGCCTTGCTCAAGGACACTTCAGCCGTGCCTACTGGTCGGGGTTCGAACCAGCAACCCCCAAGACTGGCCATGATGAAGTATGTGGACCTTTAATGTGGGTATGGCATTTTGTGAAGAAAAAAACTCCAAAATAATCTGAGTTACTTGCTTTATGTTATTTGTTGGTCCCCAGATAATGTGTTACTCTAGTGCAGCGGTTCTAAACCTTTTTTCAGTGATGCACCCCCTGTGAAATATTTTTTCAGCCAAATACCCCCTAACCAGCGCACAAGAATTACCACTACACTTCAACCATGACTCCATTGTTTGAGTTCTGACAGTGATTAACAGGTGATGGCGGGTGGCATGTGACAGGTTGGGTCGAACCATCCTGGTATGGGGTGGGGTGGGGGGACTCTGGGTTTTTAATATAATGAAATTGAATAGCCTACTGAAATATAAAATTCATTTTATGAACTTATATTTTCCTGAAATATTTATTAAATAATTGTTTTTAAAGTATTTTTGCATGGATTCTACTTTTTAAATATATGTATATTTTAAAATCTCACATACCCCCTGGAGTGCCTTCACGTACCCCCAGGGGTACACATACCCCCATTTGAGAACCACTGCTCTAGTGTATACCCCACCTCCCCCAAACCCAGATTTTCAGTCAATATAAGATATAAACACAAATTAAATGAGTACACATATAAAGCATTTCAAAATTTCAATTTTCTTTTATTAAAATTAATAAGTATTTATATTGCAACACATTTCATGATGAAGTTGGCTGATAATTGCGCATTGCTTAGCTTGATTATGTTCAGGCTACATTTATCACCATATTTCCCTCCCACTAGGTGCCATGTGTAGTTTAAAATGTTCAAAATGATCTAATAGCAACAGAATGTGAAGGAACATTTTTTTGACATTATGCCAAAAATGCCAGTCCTTTTTTACGCACCTCCAGTAACAAACTTTTGAGTTACCCAGCATCTTCAACCAGGTGACTACTTACTGTACTGTACCTGTTCTTCCCAGTTATGTGACAACCTATTAAGGTATAGAGAGATCAGCCCAAAGCAACCACTGACTACCCCGAGGAAGGCCAAACACGCAGCCATGTTTCAGCTGAATAGCCAAGTGATATTTTGAACTATTTTTAACAAACCTAAACTGGAAAGAACCAGAAGCACACCCAGCCTTACACCATAGAACCCTGCAGAACTCCATGCCTTACACCCTAGAACCCTAGCAGAATGCCATACAAATTGTCTGTTGCTAAATGTCAGAGTGAATTAGACGCCTATACAATGATTTTTTTTTTTGCTGTGCTTTCTGTCCTATTACATCATTCACTGATTTCAAAATGTGCAAATAGTGATTGAACTGATGACGGCATAAGGAAATGTTTTTTTTTTTAAATCCAAAGAAAGGTGTGACAGGTAAACTAAACGTGGTGTGAAACGTGGTGCAGGAAAATCTTCAGAGAGAGATTGTAGAAAGACAAAGTGCCCGCTGGTTAATCAAGGTAAAAGTAAAAAGTAGTTCATTTAAAATGTAAGTAAAAGTTACTTAGTTACTTTTTTTTTGGGGGTACCAGAACAACCAAGACTTTCTAATGAGGAGATACAGCACTCAAAAATCCTCCATAGTAATGCATGGGGTTAGTTTGTAACGCCAATATGGCAGTTGTCTACACATCATATGTCTACACATATCACAACCCTTCCGCGCCAAAACATCGACATGTGAATACATTGAGCCAATCATGTGGTGTGCTGTGAAGACATCGTGCCAATCATCTGTTGTGATCTCGCTGCTGGAATATGGCCACCGAGTGGAGGAACTTGCCTGATAAGGATGTTGAGAAATGGAGATCTATGTGAAAAATCACCTCCTTTACAGTTCTTTAAGTTTGAGCAGTAGTTGGCCAGTCCAGGTACACACCTACTCGCCGAGGGTAGACCCGGTCTGTGCGGGAGGACTGACACTGACTTAACTTGTTCTCCATAACTGATCCCACAGCAAGTTGCCCAGGCCCAGGCCCTCTTGGCCCAGTATGATGGCATCTTCTCCTAGATAGCCAAGTTATTAGAGAAAGCAGCAGCCCGTACTCTTCCCCATATTCCTCGTAACAAAGAAAGGTGGTAGTCTTCGTCTCTGTGTTGATTACCAACAGTTAAACTCCAAGACCCGCCGTGACTCATATCCCCTGCCCAGGATAGAAGAGTCCTTAGATGCTCTGTCTGAGGCTAGACCTTACGAGTGAGTATAACCAGGTCCCAATGGCGGAGAAAGACAAAAAAAGACTGACTTTTGCACCACGTTTGGCCTCTTTGAATTCAATAGCCATTTTGATTTTAATAGCCATGAATTTGATGGCATTTGGGCTCTGCAACGCTCCCGGCAACTTCCAGCGCCTTATGGAGCAGATGTTTGGAGATTGACGCTATCAATCAGCCCTCCTCTACCTCGACGATGTAATAGTATTCTCCACTACAGTAGAACAACATCTCGAGCTGCTAGGGGAAGTTTTTGCTCAGCTGCAAAAACAGAATCTGAAAGTCAAGTGTCGGTTCTTCCAGCACCAAGTTCAAGTTCGGTTTTATTGTCATATGTATAGTAAGCCTACAATACAGTATTCACATGCAGTATAACAGACAAGGAGACATACAACAGAAAAAAAAGAAAAGACAGAAAGCGCATCAGCTATTCAACAATCTGACCGCCTGTGGAAAAAACTATTCCTGAGACGGGTGGTGCTGGATTTAATGCTCCGGTAACGTCTCCCGGATGGTAGGGGAGAGAACAGAGCATGAGTGGGATGATTGGGGTCTTTAATAACGCAATCAGCTTTTCTCTTGCAGCGGGAAGTGTAAATGTCGTGGAGATCAGGTACATTAGTGTCAATAATCCTGGCTGCTGACTTGACAACTATTTCAATTGTTTGCGGTCATGGGAGGTTGTGTTCCATGTGATGGTATGGTATGATGTGAATGATTACATGACATTTGAGCATTTGCTATTTTTGGCTGAAGAATATAAGTAAGAAAAATGCCAAGGCATTTCAATGGCATTATGGATGTGACAAAAAGTCAATTTTCCGTGGAATTGCCCTATGGACCCTTTCAAGAGAGTTCCATTATCAGCATCATAGTTGGCCCCACAAGACTTCCTTTTTAACATTCCATATGTTATCTTAATGCAGAGGAAGTAGATTGGGGCCCAAATAGAACGTTCATGCACTGTTTTTGTTTACCTTGTTGAAAGGGTCTATACTCAAACCATTTTCATTTTTTTTATCTTCATGTTTCTGTGCCTCCTAACAGGTAGATCTCGTCTCTGTCCACGCCAGCAGGCTGCATCTGTCTTAACCACATTCTCTGCAGTTTCTAGTCTTAGGCAAGCAGTCTGTTACGAACATTTTCCAATCAAACATGATTATGTTTCAAGCAACATTTCTTACTCAAATATTACCATTTTCCAAGCAGGAGAATAGAATCCTATCAAAATAGAATTTTGATTCTGATCAGAACTCGAGTCTGGCTTTGTCAAGCTAAACATCACCCTGTATTGAAACAGCTCACCATATGTCTTATAAGAATGGTATGAGTTACTGTCACACTGGCACACATTTTAATGTCTCACCCTGGAAGTAAATAGGGCTTATTCTGTGGAAATTACACATTAGTACAACTGCATCATTTACAGATTCAAAATGTACGAAGAGTGACTGAACCAATTCCATCATAAGGATGTGGCTTTGCAAATGAAAAAAAAGGTACAACAGGTGCACTAAATGTGGTGTGAAATGTGTGCAGGAAAGTCCTCTTGCCCGAAGAGACGCTGTAGAAAGACAAAATACCCGCTGGCCAGTCCAGGAACACACCGATCCGCTGAGGGTCTGGATTTGGCTTCTTTACCTGTGACATCGACTTTGTACTGACCCGGTCATTGTGGAAAGCAACGTACTGATCCCTGCTGCACGTCAGAAAATACTTTTCAAACGGGTTGAAACCAAACCTTTTACCCGCACTCTTATGTTTCATGCCAATGAAAATCATACCAGTCCAATCCACTTCCCAGTAGAAGCGTTCCCCCGATAGACTTGGGAAACACTGCACTTCCACCTGGGAGTTTTGCAAATTAGTCTTTGCCAGAACTCCCATATCATCATCGTCTGAGTCGAATGGGCTGTAGAACATCTCCAAGTTCCTTCTTGTGGCTTTCTTTAAGTCTTGAGATACGTCCACTCCGTCACTCCAACCAAATTTGAGGTCTACTGCATCTATTTCAAAGACAACAAAAAGGGTAATATAAAACACAACACAAACAACACAAAAGTAATCCTATTAATTCAACTTAGCCAGTGTGTACACAGAAATTGCTTCTAAAATCAACTTAGCCAGTATGTACACAGAAATTGCTTCTAAAATCATGTAAAACTTTAAATGCACCTACATTTCTTGAAACCCCATTTTAGGTGCCTTTCTCCAACATGATCCATGCTGTGAAAAAATATTTAATTTCCTCATGATTTATTATGGATATAATGCATTATGAAACATGTGTGAAAATAAATTACAACCCCAAAACAGAAAAGAGGACACAGACAACATATCAAATGTTGAAAATGACAAATTTGATGGAAAATATATGTTAATTTCGAATTTGATACCAACAGAAAGAATTTGATTGCAACATGTTTCAAAAAAAGTTGGGATGGGGCTAACAAAATGCTACAAAAGTTGTGTAATGATAAAGAAAACAAAAGGAGGAATATTTCACAACTAATTAGGGTAACTGGCAACACGATTAGATATGAAAAAGAGCAACCCAGAGAGGTCCTTTAGAAGTAAAGATGCAGGGGTATTCTTCACTCTGTGTAAACCTGTGTGCACAAATGATGAAACAATGTATTTTTAATGTTTCTTAAGATGCTATTGTGAAGTATTTGGGGAGTTCATCATCTACAGGACATAATATTATTAAAACATTCAGAGAATCCATAGAAATCTTAGCAAACAAGGGAAAGAGCTGAAAAACAAATTGGATGGCCATGGTCTTTTGGACCTCTGCATCAACACCAGACCTTTTTCCAGATCTGTCATTGTTGGGCCTCAGGAAAACCTCTGATAACTATTGTCTATGTGCACAATTTGATACTCAATTCAAAAACTGCAGCCAACATTGTAACAGTCAAAACAGCCAACATTGTATTGAGACATGATACAGAAAATACCACCATCTTATCTGGGCCTAAAATGGACTGAGGTAACATGGAAAAAGGCCCTGTGTTTATACCAATCAAAATTTGCCATTCTTTTTGAAAATCATGGACTCATCTGGGCTAAAGAGGAGAGGGCCTATTCAAGTATCCAACCTATCCAACTTGTTTTAGCGTTCAGTTCAAAACCCAACATCTATGATGGTGTGGAGGAGCATTAGTACCTACAGCATGGTCATCTTGCACATTTGGCAAAGCACAATCAATTCTGAATGATGTATACAGGTTTTGAGCAACATATACTCCCATCCAGGCAATGTATTTTCCAGGGAAGACCTTGAATATTTCAGGAAAACAATGCCAAAATTCTGCACATATTTAAATAGTATTTCTCCACAGAGGAAGAGTCCAGGTGCTAAAATGGCATGTCTGCAGTCCAGATTTGTCAAATTAGGTGCATAATGGAATTACTAAGAATACCCCATGCTGTTGAGCAACTGAAATCCTATATCGGTCTATACTCTAGTAACTGGTCTCCTCAGTTCCTAAACATGTACAGTATTTTGTTAATTGAAGAGTTGAAGCAGCACAGTGGCAAACATGCTCCCGTCCCAACTTTTTTTGAAACATGTTGCTGGCATCAAATTCAAAATTAACATATATTTTCCATGAAATAGTCCAAATTTTCATTTTCAACATTTGACATATTGTCTTATGTCCTTTTTGCTGATAAATATGGGTTTACGAGACTTGTACATTATCACATTCTGTTTTTATTTGCATTTTACACAATGTCCCAACTTTTTCTGTTTTGGGGTTGTAATAGCATTGATTACAAGAACAATGCACACTCTGCAGTCGCTTAAAAATGTCTGTGTTTTCATGTATAACTGACCCTCATGCTTCGGCCTGCAAATCTTGATTTCAGTGAGGAGGCACGCACAAATGCACACACGCACACAAACACAAACACAAACACACACATTGGAATATGATTCACAGGTGGCTATGACTTCAGGCATCAAGCACCTGTGATGCGGTGTAATGTAATGCTGTCTAATGTAATCAGTGTTGGGGGATTTTGCCCAGAGCTTGAGCAGACATGTGTTTTGTGGCGTGGGTGGTAGATGGGTGGTGAACGCTCATATGAACAGGTACTCCACCGCATCGCTTCTTTTGGCGAGGGGCATAATGTCATCCTAATCCTCATCGTGTAGGATTTTGCCATTTTGATTAGGCCTTATATGGGGCAGCCGTGGGCCTACTGGCTAGCGCTTCGGACTTGTAACCGGAGGGTTGCCGTTTCGAATCCCGACCATGATTGAAGTGCACTTGAGCAAGGCACCTAACCCCTCACTGCTCCCCGAGCGCCGCTGTTGTTGCAGGCAGCTCACTGCGCCGGGATTAGTGTGTGCTTCACCTCACTGTGTTCACTGTGTGCTCAGTGTGTTTCACTAATTCACAGATTGGGATAAATGCAGAGACCAAATTTCCCCTCACGAGATCAAAAGAATATATATCCCAGTATGCCAGAAGTGCAGACCTCTGCCATGACCTAATGCAACACTAACGAAAGTGAAACTACGTTTGTGGAGAAAGAGAGAGAGATGTGACCACGGGTCACAATGGAACCCGAAAGGGACGGCGTGGCCACTTGGACCCAAACATGAGATACTGACGCTGCAGCTGCCTCTCTCTCTCTCTGTGTGTGTGTGTGTGTGTGTTTGTGTGTGTGCGTGTGTGAGAGAGAAAGAGAGAGAGAGAGAGAGATAGAGAGAGATCCTGCTCATCCAAAACAATCAAGTCAACAGAAAAACAGAGAAAAACAGTCAAAACAGCCAGTGTCTCAGTGACTTGCCATTAACACCTTCACTGTACACACACATACACACACACACACACACACACACACACACACACACATATACAAGGTTGCAACTATGGTGTAAAATGTGTCTTCTTCCTTCTCTTGTGAATGTGGCCGTGATTGTGTGTGATGTGTGATTGACAGGGTGTGTGTTTGTGTGTGTGTGATGTGTGATTGATTTAGTGTGTATTTGTGTGTGTGTGCGTGACTGGGTGTTTTCTGTTGGTCTGTCAGATCTCCCTTGAGCAAGGCACCTAACCCCTCACTGCTCCCCGAGCGCCGCTTTTGATGCAGGCAGCTCATTGTGCTGAGTGTGTTTCACTAATTCACGGATTGTTATAAATGCAGAGACCAAATTTCCCTCACGAGATCAAATAACAATATTTACTTATACTTATCATACTCTCTATCACATTGTTTTTATTTGCATTTTACACAATGTCCCAACTTTTTCTGTTTTGGGGTTGTAGAACTGTACATACATATACATCCATGCATACTGTATATCGGAATGTAAAGTTTAAAGGTAGCTATCCTGGATTTACATAGATGATATCAAGGCCTGGGGACTTTAGGGAAGTTATGATATATTATATATTGTGTGTGTGAAAGGTTAGGGTGAAGCAATAAAAGTGTGTGTTTTGTGGTGTGTGTGAGAGAGAAAGGACGAAGAATACAAGTGTGTGTGTGTACAGTGTGTAGATGTGTACAGTAGTGTAGTTAGTCTAGTTAGCTGTACTGTGATTAACCCCAAATGTTAATACACATCCTTGCCTATTTTAAATGGGTATACTGAGATGGTGATGCTTTTTAAGTGGGTATACTGTGTAGTCCTGCGTATATCACGTAGACTACACCACTGGGTGTGTATGTGTGTGTGTGTGAGAGGGGGAGAGTGAGAGAGGATGAATAAATTATAGTTTGTGCAATTTGTGACGTTGGTTAGGGTGAAGAAAATACACTGTGTGTGTGTATGTGTGTATCATTTCTAACCGCAATTTTTTTGTTTTCAAACTTTTGATTTCCGCTAAATGGGAGCTAACCAAAGCTAACTACTTAGTGCAAGTGTGAGATCACATTTTAATGCCAGATGTGTTGCCTCTGTAACTGTTGAGCAAAGTATGAAATGGCCTTGGGTGGGTGATAAGATATAACATATACATATTTGACTTCAACATGAAAATATTCCCTGAGATATCTGCTATCAAAACTATTTCAACCTCACTTGCGAGTTTCAAGGCTTGTGTTCCTGGGTCCTCTGCTGGATGACAAATCATTAACAGCCATTATTCAATTATTGCCAATTCCACGATCTGCCTTTTATACCACAAGATTATCTTTAACCTACTTCAGTTTCTGTAGATGGCAGTGTTGATCTTCCAGCCTTGCAGACAGCAGCTGTACTCCTGACTCTCCTGGGTGATTGTAGCTGAGATCCAGCTCTTCAAGATGATGGGGATTTCGGATGAGAGTGGAGGCAAGCAAAGCACAGCCTCTCTCTGTGATCTGGCAACCAGACATCCTGCAAAGGATCAAGTTTACATTTCCATTATTTCATTTTGGTAGAGGCTTTTAACAAAGGCACCTTGCAAGGAACAGGAACAATAATCAAACTTTGGTAAATTGGGAGACTTTAGAGTAAATACTATGTTGGCTACTAATTCTACTAAGTCTGACAAAGTTCAAAGAGATTAGGTAAAGAAGCCTACAGTAAGTGTGAGCTTAGGCATGGATAGGAGGTGCTCTTGGAAAAAAGGGTTTTCAAATTCAATAGGATCGCCTATTGCTGTCCCCCTGCCCGGATTCCTGGCCTGCGCAGCCTAGCGACCCACTACTTGCCCTATGACAACTCCTAATCCCCTTGGACAATTTATTTCCTACACTGGACTGTTTGAACTTTCTGACACTAAATAAGATTCATGCATTATCATACTGGATATGTAACCATCCCACCTCTTTGTAACATACACCTCAGGTGGCGTACACCTAACTATCTTATTCATTTATCATGTAAACAGATCTTACTATTCTGCACTGACCCTAGGCAGATGGGTCAGGCCCTTGAGTCGAGGATCTGCTCGAGGCTTCTTCCTGCATGTATCTCCAATTGTAGAGAGTTTTTCCTCGCCCCTGTTACTCATGGGCCTTATCTGATTGTTTAACACTTTGTAGAGCGCCATGAGACATGTGCAATGTTTTGGCGGTCTATAAGTGATATTAAATTGAATTTAATTGAAATTGAAAAATTAGGACATGACCAAAGCATAAGCAGATTAAAAACAATGAGATATCACTCTGTTGGATGATAAAGGACAGCATGGTTTTCCATATCATATTTGCACCTGAGGACATGAAGAGAGCAGTTGGAATTCCTTAGTCCAGCTGATAGTCGTCTCAGTCCTGCGTTTGGCAAATCGTTGTCTGACAGGTCTAGGCCTTTCAACTCCGAAAAAGACCATAAAACAGAAGCCAAAGCCGCACAGGAGCCCTTGTAGAGGTTGCAGTCTTTCAATCTAGCAGAAGGAAAATACACACATATAAGGAGCAAAACAACAGGGTATGTCGCAGCCAAACTAAATCAGAGTAAAGATGATATCGGTACGCTCAAGCCAATCCAAACTTTTCTCATCTGTTGTTCCTCGTTGGTGGAACACACTGCCAGTTCCTACAAGGGCAGGGACATCCTTTTCCACTTTCAAAAAACTCCTGAAGACCCAGCTCTTTAGAGAACATCTACTCTCATAGCAACACTTACAACAAGTCTTACTGATCCTAGCACTCACCAGCCGTTTTAAACTGACAAGTAACTGTTAAAAACAGCACTCACCGACGCACTTATTCTTACTGTACTCTAATGTTTTTTTAAACTGTCCTAAAATTGTGAGAATTGTTCTAAAACTTACTGTTTACCATGTTGTTAGTCGCTTTGGTTAAAAAGCGTCAGCCAAATGTAATGTAATGTAATATCTTCAAGCTAATATCACTGCTACTTAACAGGACTTCTGGCCTCAATGTGAAATTGATTACTTTATAATAATACCTTCGACTTTCATGGTACCCAAGGTCGCTTTACAACACATGGATGGGGGGACCTCACTAGTAACCACCACCAATGTGTAGCACCCACCTGGGTGATGCACGGCAGCCATTATGCGCCAGAACGCTCACCACACACCAGCTTGAGGTGGAGAGTGAGGGAGTGAATGAGCCAATTACAGTGGGGGATGATTAGGGGGCCAGATTGAATGAGCCAGGTTGGGAATTTAGCCAGGACGCCAGGGAACCCCCTACTCTTAGCGATAAGTGCCATGGGATCTTTAATGACCACAGTGAGTCAGGACCTCGGTGTAACGTCTCATCCGAAGGACAGCATCTCCTACAGTGAAGTGTCCCCGTCACAGCACTGGGGCATTGGGATCGATCATTTATGGCCAGAGGGAAGAGTGCCACCTACTGGCCACCCACCAACACCACCACTTCCAGCAGCAACCTAGTTTTCCAAGGAGGTCTCCCATCCAAGTACTAACCAGGCCCACACCTGCTTAGCTTCAGTAATTCAGCTAAGACAAGGTATCCATTGGTCTGGCTGGTCCATTGGTCAATTAACACTGACCTCACTTGAAGTTGGGCACTTATTGCTTACTTGCATTTCAGTATCCCCTCCCTATGGAAGGGATTTGAACTTCAGAGTGAACTCTAAATATATTACTGTCAGATGAATATTGTAACGTTCTGTGCCAATGATGAGACAGTTTATCATTAACCGGGTTTAATGTTGACTGTTGTCGGCCACGCCACAAGAACACACTTTTACACTCACGAATAGGGCTCCAACTCACACACACCTCCTCGTAATCTCCACTACCTATTCCCCCCAAAACTACACACATTACCCCCGGAAGGAGGTGGTACCCCAACCCTGGCCCAGGTAACAGAGCCTATCAGAACCATTTAACACATTAACCATGCTCACATACTTTTAGGAACTTAGACACGTTACTTTTAGGAACGTAGACACGCTACAATATAAATACTGTAGCATGCCAATAGTTGTGAAGAAACGTTGTGCTTTTGGAATTGAACGAATGAATGAATGAATGTATATCCACCATTTCAACACTGGCCCACATGACAGGATACTTAGCTATGTCTGTTACTGCAACAATGCAATCCCTACCCAAAAAGACTGTCTTGTGGCGAGACATCTGCATGATGGTCTATGGCATGATATCAATGTAAATTACACAATAACATGACAGTTACAATAACAATAAAGTAAAAATATTGTCAATTACATATTGTATTTCCCAGAATACCAATTAAAATAGATATCTGTAAGGATTAATATTTAATCTCTTCAAAAATATGTGGACTTGGGCTGTGGCATTCTGGGAAATGCAGGGCCGATGGAAATTGTCTGTATTCTGTCACAAGTACGGAATTCGTACTGTTCCATAATACTGTTCGAACTGTTGCATTCGTAATGTTTTACAAGCTCATACAGCAGGGATCACCAAATGGCGGACCGCGGTCCGAATCCGGACCGTGATGTGATCCTATCCGGACCCAGACCATAATAGCCTAATTTAGATTTTCACGTGATTTCAAATCTGCACTAAATGTTTCGTTGGTTAGGATAACAGCATTTAGCCTACTTCAGGAGCTTCAGGAACCATCATTTAGCTTGCTACTACTCAGCCACTGAAATTTATGAATTCTGATAAAGTCGAGTCAGTGAGTAAAGTAGCCTACTATGGAGAAGAGACTGATAGCCTGAAACGAGCGAGGAGAGGAGACGGGACGAGAAACAATCAGATGGATATCTAAGTTAACGATAAGTAGGCCTAAGTTATTTTCAAATCATCGATTGCTCAAAGAGGAGAAAGCTAGACAGCGAGAACAGAGCTTTATATAACGATACGGGGGCAATACCACGCATAAACTGTCACGTCATGCTAGCGGCAACTAAATATGAATGTGACAGTTTTGCGCGGAATTGCCCTGGACCTCTTCTATATATTCTGAGACAGGCGATTTTTAAAAGCGCCAATTTGAAGCACCTCTACTAGGCAAAGCATATATTTTGAGCAAGCATAGGGTAGGCTAGGCCCATTCAACAGTGAACTGAGACCACTTGCTGATTAATGGGTTCAAGGAACCAGCTGTGGAATATCCATCCTTGTCTCAGCTCAAATTTTATTTTATTTAAGATCCAAGGCTACTCAGTTTTTCTCCCCAATCACTCTTATCTTGCCTTATTTCTCCTCATTTCGAATGTTGCCTTTTAGGCTACTTATTTTATTTCACATTAAACATTAGGCCTAGGCCTACAATCTTCTATTTCTTGAATTTCCCCTTGGGGATCAATAAAGTATCTATCGATCTATCTATCTATCTATCTATCTATCTACAACTAGGCTCCATCTATCCATCCTAATATTATATATATATTATACATACATACATATACATAGCCTAAACATTATGATGCTCCGGACCTTTGCTTAAGGAAATTTTCCGTAACTGGACCTCGCTGAAGATTAATTGAATACCCCTGTCATACAGGGTTCACTTTTGCATTCAACAATACTCACCCCAGTGTGCTTAACCGACAGTGGGGACTCATTAGTCCGGTGCAGACCAGCTTAACTCCTTCATCTCCTATCGCATTGCCACTCAGATCCAGTTCCCTGAGACTCGACTGCTGAAGGACCTTGGCCAACGTCACACAGGACGTCTCAGTGATGTGACAGGCACACAACCTGGTAACAAAATAGGCCAATATGTGTAAGAAAACCCACCAGTGCATAACATAGAAACATATTTTCCATTATATTTATACAAGACGTCTATTTCTACAAACAAGCAGGTAAGTGACATAATACCTCAGTGTTTCCAGGTCACGCTTTTTGCTTAAAAGTGCCTGAAGTATTTTCTCTACTCCAGCATCTGTCAAGGGGTTGTAACTCAAGTCAAGTATCTTAAGCTGGGATAACGGCATCTCCATGGCCTCGGCCAGAGTGTCACAGATATCTTGTTCCAATTCGCACCCACAAAGTCTATTAAGGAAGAAAAAATACTTTGTCTGTTAACCTAGCTTTGCTATATTTCTGGGGAACCAGAACGTAGCATAAACATAGGGCAGATGATGACAGATAAAGAGAAAAGGAGAATGAACTAAGGACATGTGACGCCAAATAAGCAAGTACACTACAACAAGTTAGATGTTAAACCAGATAAACCAAGACCAGACATCAAATGTAAAAAAATCAAACCCAAAAGAAAGACAGAGAGAGAGAGAGGAAAGGAGAGAGAGGGGTATCCAGAGGCCAGAGAAGAGAAGAGAGTGACGTGTGACAGTTAAATAAATGCTCAAAGTATTCCTTAGTATAACTATCTCCTGTCCAAAACGTAAATGTAAATGTAATCAGGTTTATAGGCCAAGTATACTTGCATATACAAGGAATTTTGTCTCTGCATATATCCCATCCTTGAATTTGTGAAGCACACAATGAACACACAGTGAGGTGAAGCACACACTAACCCGGAGCAGTGAGCTGCCTTGCTATAGTGGCGCTTGGGGAGCAGTGAGGGGTTAGGTGCCTTGCTCAAGGGAACTTCAGCCATGGATGTGGGCATGGGAGAGCAGTGCTCAACCACTTCCCCCGCCCACATTTGTCCTACTAGTTGGGATCGAACCGGCGATCAAACCATTCGGTTTCAAGCTCGAAACCTTAACCAGTAGGCCACGGCTGCCCCACATCACAGCTGACAACAGTTTGATGTTATTGAATTGTGCGGTCAGTTAACTTTATTGCCTTTTGACTTTGCACCAGGCTAACAATGTTCCACTATAGCACTACGTTGTGTGAAATGTAGCTGATTGGGAAGTAAGATGGTTCACTGGGGCCAAATACATTACGAAGAGAAAGGCAAATTCGCCCAAGGAAGAAAGAAAAATTAACTATCTCAGAGAGGTTAAAACATGAAAACAACACATGGAGGATAAGCACATAAACATAAAAAGGACATTTGGCTTAAAACTTCATCAGCTCACCAACACTGAACACAACCATGACGTAAGTTGCCTATTCTTCTGACCATGGCAATAAACTTGTTATGCTAGTGGCCCACTTCTAACGCTCTATTCCCCAAAGAAGTTATTATAAGCTACTCAACAAAGCAGGCTAACTTACAGTGCTTATACAAAGTATTCACCCCCCTTGGATATTCCCCCATTTATTGCTTTAATAAATGGAATCTTTGTCAATTTTTTTTTACATTAATTTACAGAAATCCTGTCCTTAATGTCAAAGTGAAAGTGAAATTGCTACATCGCAATGTTAATTAATTAAAAATATATCATGCAAAATAAGCAATTGCATAAATATTCACCCCCCTTAAAGTGACTGACCTAAATCAACAGCTGACCAGCCAATTGGTGTTAATAGTCTCACAATTAGTGAAATGGAGATTGCCTGAGTGCAGTGAATGTGTATGAAGACACCTGCGTCTGGTAGGTCCAGTCACTGGTCAATCAGTATTCCTACCATGAAGACAAAAGACCACTCCAAACAACTAAAAGAAAATGCTATTGAAAAGCATAAGTGAGGGGATGAATACAAAAGAAAATGTGAGTCACTAAACATCCCCTGAAGTTCAGTGAAATCCATCATTAAGGAATGTAGGGAATATGGCAAATGTGCAAATCTGCCTAGAGCAGGCCAGCACCACAAACTGAGTGACTGTTCAAGAAGAATAATGGTGGGCGAGGACACAAAGGCAGTTAAGAGCTTCAGCAGTTGAGATGGGATAAACTATGCATACAACAACTTTTGCCCGAGTTCTTCACCAGTCAAAGCTCTATGGGTGAGTGGCAAAGCTCTTATTAAATCTAAACTAAAGTTTGTCCAAAGACATGTGGGAGACTCCAAGGTCTAATGGTGGAAGAGGGTTCACTGATCTGATGAGACCAAAATTGAGCTCTTTGGCCACCAGACCAGATGCTATTTTTGGCGGACACCAAACACTGCACGTTTGAAGCATGGTGATGGTACTGTAGCAATGGTATGGTATAAAGACAACAAGAGGCAGAGTCAAGAGGCAGAGTCAAAGCCCAGACCCCAGTCCAATAGAAACTCTATAGCTGGACTTGAAAAGGGCTGTTCACACCTAATCCCCCTTCCAACCTGACAGAGCTTGAGCAGTTTTGCAAAAAAATTGAGTAAAATTGCAGTATCAAGGTGTGCATGCCTAACTGATACCTATCCACGCAGGCTCCATGCTTTAATTGCGGCCAAAAGTGCATCTACTAAATATTGTCTTGAAAAGGGTGAATATTTATGCAGTCGCTTATTTTGCATTTTATATGTTTAATTAATTAACATGACATTTTTGACATTAAAAAGGGAATTGTTTTACAAATTATTGTAAAAAAAAGGCCAAATTAAATTAATCAAGATTCCATTTATAAAAGCAGTAAAAGTGGAAATATCCAAGGGGGTGAATTTGTTTTATAGGCACTGTATACCATCAAACTGTAGTGTAGAAACATTAAATCAGCATTTTCTCTCCAGGGTGAAGTTATCAACCAGGACAATACTAACTTGGCTCTGATGCAGCGTCCTATAACTGGAATCAGTCTTTTCCGACCCTCTCTTGATGTATTGTACTTCCTCAGGTCAAACTCCTCCATCACCTCATTTGATGTGGTAATCATGTAGGCAAGGGTAGTGCACAGGGCTGGGCTTATCCTCTGATCAGAAAGATTCTTCATGAAATTCTGAATTTCTTTCACCAGTGAGTTGTCTTTGAGTTCGGTGAGGCAGTGGATGAGATTGATGCAACGTTCTGGGGATGGAAGCTCTCTCTCGTTGTCCTCTCTGAGCTTGGTTTTAATGAGCTGGCTGGTTCTCATGATGCTCTCTTGATCTATGGTTGTTTGTAGCTTGAAATACCGCCACAGACTCTCATCCACCGAAAGCCCAAGAAGAAATCTGAGAAAGAGATCCAGATGACCGTTGGTGCTCTTCAGAGCTTTGCCAATTGCAGCCTTGTGTAAATCATGCAGAGTTCCCATTGTGTCTGTATCACCACTCTGTTCACCTTCCTCTTCATAGTCATATGTGTTGCGATTATATCCGACTCTGGGATATGACTGTCTGTTTTTTTGTACTGGAAATGGGTTTGACCCTTCAGAGACAAACTGGTAGAATGTGTAGAATGCAGCAAGATACTCTTGTATGGTGAGATGGACAAAGCTGTACCACTTATCTCTGAACATGGGATCTTCCTCTTTAACCACTTCAGTAAACACCCCTGAATGTACGGAGACATCAGTGACGTCAATCTCATACTTCCTCAGGTCACTCTCAGAAAACACTAGATTTTGTTCCTCTAAGTTTGCAAAGGCCAGCTTACCCAATTTGAGGATGATCTTCATGTCTGTCTCTGACAGTGGCACCGTATTGTGTTTTCCATAGTACTTCTCATTCTTCTTCTGCATCTGATAAAGAAGAAATCGGGTGTACATAGTAGTCAGGGAGGTAGGGATGTTTTCATGAGCAGTGTCCAATATCTCAGGAAAAGAAAGCACTGTTGCTGAAATCCAACAGAAGACTGGGATGTGACACATGATGTGTAGGCTTCTTGATATTTTGATATGTGAGATAACCCTGTCTGCTAAATTATCATCATGGATCTTCTTCCTGAAATACTCCTCCTTCTGTGGGTCACTGAATCCTTGTATCTCAGTCAAACGATGTGTCGTTTGTGTCCAGTTGCTGACTTTGTGGATGGCTGCCGGTCGAGAAGTTATCCATATTCGTGCAGATGGCAAAAGACGATCAGATTGTATGAGATTTGTAATCAGCTCATCCACTGAACACTTTTTTGTGACCTTAGACACCCTCTTGTTGTTATGGAAATCAAGAGGAAGACGACTTTCATCCAGACCATCAAAGATGAACACAATGTTGAAGTTCTCATAGGTCTTTGGGTCTTTGACATCCTTAAGTTCAGAACAGAACTCCTCCAGCAGCTCTTGAAGACTGTACCTGTCATCATCGTCAATCATTGTGTTCAAATCTCGAAAGGGAAGCACAATCATGAGATCCACATCCTCGTTGGCTTTCTCTTCGGCCCAGTCAAGGATAAATTTATGCACAGAAACTGTTTTCCCAATACCAGCAATTCCTTTAGTCAGAACAATTCGAAAATCTTTTTCCTCTTCTTGATCATTTTCATTAGGTAAAGGTTTAAAAATGTCATTGAGGTCAATTGGAGTGTCTTGAGATGATTGTGATTTGGAGATGCTGTCGAAGTCCCAAACCTCATGTTCATGGTTTATTCCCTCTTTCTCTCCCTCAAGGATGTACAACTTTGTGTAAATATCATTGAGCAATGTTGGGGTTCCTTTCTTTGCGATGCCTTCTAAAATGCTCCCAAACGTCTTTCTCAGTTTTGATTTCAGTTTTTCAGACACTGTTTTAATGCAAATATCTGTTAAAAAGAAGGCAGCATTGATATTAATATCAGATGAACTGGTGGTTTGAAAGTATCAATTTGAATATTTTGGGCACAAATAGTGTGCTATGAGTAGGGGTGTGCAGTGGAGCAACTATTTGTATTTGTATTTAATACAAACAATATTTGTATCTGTATTTATATTCGGATACAACCCAGAAGTGAGTGGGGCTTAAACCAAAAGTACGTTATAAATTATGTTGAAACATTTTTTGAAACTCATTTAGCAAATAACTTCACTAATGATAAAATGTCTGTTTTAGTATCTGGTGTATTGTGTGAATCCATGCCTTCTATTATGAACAAAAACAAATAAACATTAATAAATTAACAAAACACGATCCTGTGACATCAGGCAAAAAAGTCATTGATGCCATTATCAAGGGGTAAAAGAAGGTTTACTATACATTCTGATACTTCAAGCTGTAAGAGTTTATACATAGAAAATAGATGAGGTTTGAAATTGTTATGCCAGGGGGTCAGGATTTGGAGGGTTAGCTCAGCCAATTAGCATAGCATTAAGCATTAAGGCCCCCAACATCCTCGCGCGTCCATGTTGGTTAAGCATTTCTAGAAGACGACAAATAAAACGACTGCCTACTTGGATTAAGCTAAGGATACTTAATGTTACAGGCATGTTTTAGGCTGTATTATACCAGGCTTTGTGGTATTATAAAAGAAAAAAAGTAAATGTTCTAATAGTTACTATTATTTGTACTATTTGTGGGTTGGCAAGATAACTATGACAATACATGTTAGCAGATTCATAGCAACGGCCTTAAGATTAAGGGTCTGACCACGAATAATGAAAATGGCCCAATTCAAGGGGCGGCATTTGAAAATCTCACTGCACGCAATTGGACTTTGACGCAATTGACCTGTCGCTAAGCTCCGCCCCCCATTGTTACCGTGTGAAAACTCGGACAAACAAACCAGACTTGAATAGAAATACATTGTGGACAATGGCAGCTGACAGTATATGAAAGCAGGCTTTGAGGACGTTTTGGTTGATAAAAGATTTACTTTCCTCCAGAAGCTATCAAAAGGGACTTAATTATGCTATGGAGGGGTGTATTCAAAACTTTAGAATACATACATGGTGACAAGCATATGTGGCGAGTAGCCGTGCAAATCACCGTGCAAAAAACACTTACGTTAATGCTAGCTAGCTAGCTAGTGGAAGATTGATACTAAGATATGTTATGTTAATATTTGATGTAGTAAGAATATAGTAGTTGTTGAATGAGCATTTTCATCTTGGGATTTAACAGGGAACCTGTGCCCACGTTGTTGACCATGGTTATCCGTCATTTTTTTTTAGTTAATAAACTCCATAAATAACGATTAATTTGACATTTTATGCCACCTCCCTGTTGTTTACTATGGAGTTGTACGAGTTGATGTCCGAGTCCCACTGAGGCAGGACTGTCATCGGCTCATCAGCGTTCTAAAGGTGGCGCATAGCGACAGGTCAATTGGATAACACTAAGACCAATGTTTACTGACTGATTCGTTTCAGTGCTGTCGTCATCTGTTTAGCTCGCCTCATGGCCTGCCTTATCAGATACACTGATGTGATTAGTTCCTCGCAAAGCAAGGGGTAAAAGTAACGTGCATCATTACTCATTGCCAGAGTGTCTCGCAGAGATAATTCAATTGTGCTTTTGCAAGAACTCTGGAATTTCCAGGGTAACATTGACATGATTAGACTATGGATTTGATTTAACTGGTCAGGCTGCCAGTTGAGGCAAAAGCCAAATATCCAACAACCCTGACTGTCCCCTTTATAGATTAGTAGATATATATAGATAGATATAGATATCATCAAAGGAAAGTTTCTGATAATGACAGCAGTTGCAGAGTCCAAAATGTCTGGTTGCTTGAACCACAATACACCTGAGGGATGTGCGCTTCTATCTGTAAGTTTAATTTGCGTTGGCTTCATTTTGTCTGCCTACAAATGTAGCCTAGGTTTAACAAGCTGCAAATTCACACTGGGTGCTGAGTGCAGCGTAAGGTGCGTTTCTTACGTCCCATGTCTACTTAATTATCATTTTCGTTGGATAGCCTACATATTGCACACTTAGTGGCCTAATACAGCCTGTTCAAATATAGCATTTAGGGATTATTATTTGTGTAGCCTAAAGTAAGTCCTCACTCAATATTGATTCGCATTGTTTATTATTACATATGAACATCATTAAATAGCCTAGGACTTCGAGATACGGGGCAAACTTCTACCACCATTCCCAAATTGTTATCCCAACCAATGAAATCAATTTGTGCCTATAACAAGAGTAGGTGAAGCGCATTCCCAAACAACGTCTTCCTCTGAGGGAATATCTAGTCTTCATAAACGACGTACCGTTGTACCTTACGTTGTCTCTGTCTGTAACGTGGAATCCAATAGGCTAATTCTAGCTGGTGGCGGAAACAGGCATCCAGGAAACAATTTTTTGGCTGAACTAGCTAGCCTAGCATGGGCCATTGAAATGAATGGGGGCGGGACTTAGTCACTCTTTCTAGTTATATATAATACCTCCATGCTCAATGCTTAGTTGCATTATATGTCTGTGTACTTCCTGGGATGGATTTCATCTTCACCCTATAAGGTTGGGCTTTATAGGTTTACTATGAATGGATATAAAAGCTGTAGCAACTGGACCAATAGTTGTAAGAAGGAAGTTTATGTTCACCATGTCAACACTGCACAGCTAAATTTGTGTACATGTTCCTGTCACCAGCACAATCAATACTTTAAGTCCTATGCACAGGATTAAGGTGCTGTGGATGTTCATCTAGTTGATTGTTTGTAGCATCAATGAAAAATTACACGATGACATGACAACAACAGTATATAGCCTTTAATGTCACTTAGTTGTATTTTATTTAAAGATTCAATTTCAGTAAGGTTTAATATGGGATCTCTTTATATAGATCTCTTAATATAAAGACTGAGGCTGGCATTCTGGGAACAAACTTCTCCATCACCATCATAAGTAAATTGAAAATTATGACAGTAATTAGTGTTAAACTAATACTTGTGCAGATTTAAAATGTAACAAGTTAACAATTCCAAGTGTTAATTGCAACTCTGTGTAAAGGTGTTTCCACACTGTATCTGAGTTGCATTTTTTACACTTTATGGATTATTGAATTAACACTGACAAGATTGGGACAAAACTAAGCACTGATGGGCCCCATCATGACAGTCTAAAACGCCTGGTCACTGGCAAATAGTTTAAACAAATTTCGGGGTTTGTCCAGTCCATATTGGGTGTGGTTTAGTTATGAAACGTCCGGTGCAAGGTGCAAGAAGGTGGGCCTTATGTTTCTTAATCAGTCATGGGTGTGTTGTGGGCATATAACATCATTTAAACCAATGACAATGACATCTGTCATTCCCTTTAACAAAGCGAAGCACAACTTCAAACAGTGCATTGGTATTTTGATAGTCAGTGGCGCATTTGAAGGAATCTGCTTGCACATGACACCGTATGGAATAGTCAATCCACTAAACCATGCTTTACTAAGACCTATAGCAGAGTATAGCCTATATACGCATTTGCACTCGTTTATTATTTGAACTCATTGGCAAAGTGTAACTAACTTCACCGTGGTCTCATAGTCAATGACAAAACATTTATGCACCGTTACTTTCACTATTGATTGGAAATACCACTAACATCGAAAACATAGCCTGAAAAGCAACACTTACCCCAATAATGTTTGAATGACTGAATAAAAAACATAAGGACATTTATCCTGCAGAGGAGTTGCTGCTTACATCTCGTAACAGTACGTCTTCAACTGTGCTTCATATTTGACTCTCCCCTCACCTAATCACTTTTATCAGTCATTACCAATTTGCTAATGATGGTGAATAACTACTCATTGTGAGATGTATTTCGTAATATAGTATAAGTATATATACTCTTTTGATCCCGTGAGGGAAATTTGGTCTCTGCATTTATCCCAATCCGTGAATTAGTGAAACACACTCAGCACACAGTGAGGTGAAGCACACACTAATCCCGGCGCAGTAAGCTGCCTGCAACAACAGCGGCGCTCGGGGAGCAGTGAGGGGTTAGGTGCCTTGCTCAAGGGCACGTCAGCTGTTTCCTACTAGTCGGGGTTCGAACCGGCAACCCTCCGGTTACAAGTCTGAAGCACTAACCAGTAGGCCACGGCTGCCCCTAGATCTATCTCTTACTCTAATTAATAATATCTTATTCTAAATATGTTTCCCATTGTAATCGTGTAATTTACAGTATAATGTTTTGCATGGATGTGCGCCGGTGCACGTTTGTTTATGAGGGAAGCATGGTGTGTTGTGCACACGCCCATTTCACTGTTGATAATGCACTCTTAAAATAACATATAAATAACTCGCCATGGACTTCTGACCAGGTTTCTCTTGGTCAGTGGCGTAATGCGTTTTAGGTAGTGTACGACAGCGATTTTTAGACAACGCACCAGACCCCTCCTCAGGTTGTTAATTGCCACACCCCTTGGCGCATTGCTCAAAAAAAGAGACGTGCAAAATAAGAAATAAACTTTGCGCTGGAAAAATAACCCGTTTTCTGCCATGTGCCAGGTCGGAAAGTAGGGGCCATAGACTATGTGTTAAAATCAACGATTTAATATCTATTTTACTAGCTGTTGTTGTCATACTTTTCAGTTAGCTTAGGGAGAGAAGCTATATAACTAGTCGATTGAAACATGCTATTTTTGTCAAGTTTTGAAGACATTTTTCAGTTGCCAAACTACATTTCAGTAGAAGTAGACTTTTGTTTATTGCTGGTCAGATGATCATATGGCTAATATCCACATCACGTTGTGCTCACAAGTTGCGTTTACAGCAGGCTAATCAGTCAGCATGCCATGCATAGCCATAGTTTGTTGCTAAAGTAACTTATAAAGTTAGTTCATAAAGTATCATGGTCCATGCATAAGTCTGTCCATACAATTGTAAAATGCAGGCATTTAGGCAACAGGAAAAGTAAACACTGTCATATCCTGATGCAATAGTATCCTGATGCAAACAGATTAGGTGTGAATGATACTCTATGTGTCAGATGACAAATTTACACTACAGTAGGTAATACTAGAAAGATATGCAAATTTGTGGCATTATGTCTCTGTCTTGTAGTGATGAATTCAATGTTTTAAAAAAGATAATGAAAGAGCAACTTCTACATATTTTCTATTCAATTTCACTGTGATGTGGAGAACATCCCACTTTTGGAACTGGGTTGCCTGTGACAGACTGTACATGAGAGCGAAGAGCCACAGAGACACCATAAGCTTTGGGGGAAGGTAGCTACAGTACCCTGGCAGAGCCATTGATAGGTGGACAATGACAGCCATTGACACATGGACATTGACAGGGGGAGGGGGAAGTTACAGGTGTGACACACCCATCTAATCATTACTCATTTGAAATAGCCACTGGCTTCAGAGAAAACATAGTTAGTCTGAAGTGTTTAAAATTTGTACTGAAACTACATAACATTACTGAATGCTCGTCCTACTTTTTTATACTGTAGTCAACACTTATGTTTACAAGGTTCAGATTTCAAAAGTCTTGCCGAGATTTATGTATAGTGTGAAAATAATTTCATTACATTCACTTTACTCTCATATTATTATTGTTGAGGTTTTCCAGAATATAACCATATGTGTCACTTTTGCATAGGTATTTTTAGTGGGATGAAATACTTAAAAATGTCAAGGTGTAGCAGACAGGCATGGGATCTCGAAGGGTTAACACTGAAATTGTTGCTGTGTACTAGTATAAGGTATAGGTAGGAAGCATGCAGGTACAATGGAAAGATGTAGAGTGTGCATTATGACCTGATTTCAGAACAGGAGCTGAGGATGTGCTGACATTGATGTTGACAGATCCTTCAATGTGGCAAGAATGAAGTTGAGGTACCACTGCAACCCCACCTGTGTGAGCCGTAATGGTGGATTGGACAGGTCCAGTCTGAGTCGTAATGGCCGACTCACTGGAATCGGAATCGGCCATTACTAACAGCCAGCTGTCATGGAATGAGAGAAAATGCAGGTAAATTACAGGTAATTGCTAAATACAGTGCAATCTGTAGGCCTTTTGTACATTTTACACTTACGTTAGTACCAATTTCATAAAAAACAGTTGCCTACTGTTTATTATTATTATTATTATTATTCAACTATTATACTTAATGAGAGCTTTGTTCGAGAAGAATGCATTCTTGAACATCCTGTGCTGCATAGATCATTGAAATGTGTCAACAGTCCAGCAACATGGTTCGCATCAGAAACATTGTTCTGTCACTGAGAACCTCACAAATGGACCTGAACATTATACAAGCTCAATGTCATGTATAGAGACATGTTGTAGGGTCAGAGACAGGATATGAATATGCTTGTGTCTGAGTGTATTATTTTGATTTTAAATAATTTTAAATAATTCAAAACATGCATCACTGCATTCTATAAAAAATATACAACCTATGTAGTTTGTATATTTACAATACACAACAACCATCGTCTCCTTATCTGCAAATCAATCTTAGGCATACTAGAGACAGAATAGGCTACACAATCCAGACAGATCCATTTACACCCACTAGGCCTAACCTGGATATTAACTATGTTTCAACCTGCCCGGTCTCCAGTGGGGGAGACCGGTAACCTGACCCTAGCCAGATGAATGTCGTTCCGCTTAGCTCCGCCTAGCTTCACTCACATCCATCTGGGACCTCTTCCATTGAGAGTGACTTCTCCAACCAACTTTATGGTTTAGCCAATCAGGACGCAGGGCGGGAGTTTCATAGATGTGACATACGTTAGACCGGCACATCCGGGAACTTGACTCGTGACAAACGTTCCCGCCCCTTTCGGGGGGAAAACAAACAACCCCTCTCATTAACTCCAACGCAAATTAGGGTCAATAAACGTAATTGCGTAGAAATCGCAGAGGAGTAAATAATAACAAAAAATACCACAAATCAATATGACCACTCAATACATAACCACTTTGCGGTCGTTGACCGTGAAAGATACCTACAAAAGCTTAATTCAGTTAATATAAAACATGTCCCTTCAGTCTCCCCGAGTAACGGTGGTGCAACAACCCCACTCAGTGACCAGAAGTGTCATACGGTCTTCTCTTCTTATGGCTTGTAGCCATAATTTTCTTCTGTCAGGATTTTTTTTGAGGACATGGTAGGCAAAAGAAACTCAGGAGGGGTTCTTAGCTGTGTGGTTGGTACATGTCTACCGGTTCACTCTGGCTTGTTCTGAGGGAATGTTTTCCCCTCAAAAGGGGCATGGCGCAAACAACCTGCTCTGTGTGACGCGGGTCCGGTTGTAAGTATAGCGTAGAAGCGACTGTGAGTCTGTTATTAGCGTCACGGGTTGGCTTCGATGTGAGTGGTTGAAGTAGCACGTCAATAGATGACGGACAAGTGGCTTATTCAATCATATGCAAGCATTTTTTGATTAGGCCCAGCCTTCTGAAGCAACACTTCAATGGATCGGTTCCAGATGGATGAGTGGAGCTAGGCGGAGCGAAATTCATCTGGCTATTGCCAGGTTAGGAGACCGGGGCAGACTGAAACATTGGCGAACTTTGGCTGAGCAAGAAGGAAAATGTCTCAGGCGAGTGTTTCTAGGCCCTAGACATTTTCCTTCTTGTTCTGCCATAGTAAGCAATTCTATTAACTTATTTGCAATTTCCTGTACAGGGTATTTGTTTTCCGAGCTGATGTCATGAACACACCCTTTACAGAGGTTGGGATTTTAAAGTTTATGGCCACCTTACACCAAACGATTTTGACAAGATTTGGGAAAGATTCTTGAAAGATTGTAGTCTTTTAATTAATGCCCCCCATTCAAGCTTTACTCAAAAGACTCCAATCGTTCAAGAATCTTTCCCAAATCTTGTCAAAAATGTTTGGTGTAAGGCCATTACTTGAGTTTTTTCTGTCGGCTATGACATTATGTGATTCATTTGCATGTTAAGTTTTGATTCACAATTTCTTGTTAAGGCTGCTTGTGCCACTAACGGTAGCACGCGTGCTCAGTAGTCTAGACATAGCCTATTTCCGAGAAAATATAGCGCATTTTGTTATAGCAATCAAAGTGTTAGTTATTGAATCAAACTACATGGAAGTTGCTATTTAGGGCTAGCACGACCAACACTAACCCAATGTTTTGCGCTGTAGCCTCTGGTGCAGAGTTTTTAAGCTAGTCCTTTTTTTAGAAACGTTCATTTTCTCATTTATATTAGGCCCATCGACTTTCATCGATCTTTCAATTTGCAATTTGAATTAATAAAGTATCTATCTATCTATCTATCTATCTATCTATCTATTTTCGTGGTTTGCGAGGTTGCAGACCTAGATTGGATTAACAAAAACACGCTACATAAACTCGATAATATTAATTGCAGTATAATACAAATATACAATTCCTTCATTGTGTATGTATGCATGTTGACAAATGTAGTTTTACCTGTTCAAATGTCAGTGGTCGTCGAGGCACTCGTCTCCGCATTCTTCCGTATTTGTATCTAAGGGGTAAAAGTAGCCCTGGAAGCAAATGTAATTTGCTGCCGTTAGGGTGCGTCTAGATTTCTAGGCTAGGGGAAAAGTATTCTGAACACTGCACAGATCAAGTCAGCCAACCACTGTGTCCCATAGAGGGCGTAAGAGTGCAATGCAAAGTTAGACCTGCAGATGCCGTTTGCAGACAACATGTAGCCTATTACAGTTTTTCTCAGTCGCTTTGGTGCTTTTCTCATAGCTGAATGAAAATTATTAGTTCAACCTCCACAACATTTAGTCATTTGTGCACATCATAGTAGCAATTCTCCTTCCTCTGAAAAAATCTCCTTCCTCTGAACAAATTGCAAATGCTTTTGAACATGTATCGGTTGCAACCTGGTTGCTTTGTCATGTCAGTCAAAATGAACTATATGTATGGATGCTGAATAGTCGTTCCCAATAATACTACTAGTCTTCATTTCATTGCTTGAGTCATTACAAAATTGGTGAACTAGTTATCAAATTCTGTCACAATGCTGTAGAATTGCAAAGAGCATATAGTAAAACTGTGAAACGTACATATTCAGTGTCTTGTACACACTTACTCTCCTCAACTACAGCAAATTCTAACTTTCTAACTACTGTAGTTTTAAAATGGCTGTACAAGTACTGTATAGTGCTGTCTTGAGCATGTTCAGGTAGTGTCACCGAGTTCTGACCTTTTTTTGCATGGGAAAACACTGAGAGAATAAACTGCCATAATGAAAACATGACAAAGCCATTTGACTATCTTATTCATAAACAATGGTGTCAAGACTTCTCATTTTGATGACACTTTTAGTTTCATTGACATGAAGACTTGCTTTTGAGGAATTGACTATCCATTTTGAGCAAGTGACGTGCTTTTGTAGGTTATCCACTAGGTTTTGCAGTTTGCACTAATTGTTTTGAGAAAAGCACTAACTGCTGTGCAAATGTTAATAGTGATGTGAGAAAAGCACCAAAGTGACTGAGAAAACTGTAGTACAACGGCTAAGGCCAAATTTGTACCTTAATCGTTCAGTTTTGGCAGAAAGCATGAAACTTGGTACAGTTATAGTAGACAACAGTTTACAAAATAAAGCAATAAGCCCCGAAAGGCCGTAGCTTACTCGAACAGCTAAGGGGCATTGAGAGGCACGGCTACAGAATATAGCTGTTCTAAATTCAGTGTAAACGGAGTCGAGTCTTATTGCTTTTCTAAAACGGTTACATATCTGTCAATATTTCATAAAGTAAAGGCACAGCAACGAAGAAATGTAGGATTATTCATAAATTCATAGGCATTACTTCTGAGATAGTAGCCTATAGACCCTTTCAACAAGGTAAACAAAAACAATGCTTGAACGTTCTATTTGGGCCCCAATCTACTTCGGAGATAGTAGCCTATAGGCTACTGGGGCGCCTCAAGGCTGCGTTCTTTCACCTGTCTTGGTTTCTTGAACACCAGTGAAATGCATAGGCCTACTATGAACTCTACCTGTCACTTGTATGAGTATGCTGGTGATGATATGGTTGTGGTTGGTTTAATGCAGGCAGGGAATAGGCCTACAGCCAACCAATCCACATATTTTAACTGTATTGAGGAGCTTAACTGGTACCATGGCAATGCTTTTTTCATTTGAACTAAAGAATTCCTGCCATGACCTTATACTTGTTGTAATTAATGACCAACGTGTAGAGGAGGTAGAGGAGTTCAAATATTTAGGAACATTCTTTGACTCCACCCTAAGTTTTACTAAAAAACACTGAGCACATTTTTAAAAAGGCAATGCAGCGCCTATATTTAGGCTACTTAGAAAGTTGAACTCATATGGGGCCAGCAAGGACATTTTAGAGACTGTGTATAGGAGTCTGATTGAGAGTGTGCTGACATTTGATATGTATACTTGGTTTGGAAACTTGGGGGTTAAGAACAAAAAAAATAATCGAAAATTGTTAAGATGGGCAGTGAAATTGTTGGTAAAGGGCAGAGACAATTGGCAGACATACAACACACATGAGACGGAAGGCCCAGCATATTGTGTCTGACCCAGTGCATCCTTTGTTTACACAATTCAGGAAATTGTCATCAGGAAGGAGGTATACAGCTGCAACACCCTTGTTGCGTGAATAGAACGTTCAATATTTCCGGGTGGTCGAGGTAGGCCGCTCGACTTCCGGTTACGTTAACGTTTTCTCCTGTCAGAGAGAGTCAACAAGACCAGTAGTTTAGTTAGACAGCAATTATGCCCTATAGCAACCAAAAACATTTACAAAAAGTCATTCATACCAGGTGCAATCACTACTCAATTCAGAAATAGTCCATGCAAGATATCCATATTCGTCCTCTTGATATCAGTGTGTTGTGAAAATGTTATTTATTGTTATTACACTGCTCTTCAAAGGCAAGTAGAATGCTCCATTGGCTTGAATGGGATTTCCCAAAGTTCTACGGTAAAATATTTTCATATATTTTTTACATATAATTACCGCTGTCAATGTCAACGGGTTTTGTGCTTCTGATAGTACTGTACGTCTTTCATATCACTACGCAAGGACTGGAACTTCATTCAAAAGTGAAAGCAGACGGTTGATCAGCTGTGTTCTAAAGAATGTTTGATTCAAGTTCAGCGTGTGTTCAGCGAACTATTTGTTTCTCAGCAAATGCCACGATGAACTAATAGGCTAGGCTATGTAGGCTAAAGTCATATCTTGGGGAGTAATTATTTTTTTTGGCAAGTAGCCGTGTAAGCGGGATAATGTATAGAACGCTGGTTATTATTGGGAAAATAAGTCCCTTCAGGGCGGTACAAGCAGGCGCGCCTGCAGGTGTACGTCCGTACGCACTGTGCGTACCATCAGGCTACTCAACAGCGAGAGAAAATTTCCCTTGTGTGTATTATGGCGCGGGAATCGTGCCTAAAACCTTCCGACCGTCCATCTGATCAACCAACGGATTGACCAACCGAACGTCATACCACCCGCCTTACTTACATGTATCAGAATAATTTCCTTTTTATAAGCAGCCTACATGAACTTACACGTATCCAACATGTGCCCAGAATTGTTGCAACATGTACTTATTCTGTTGGAACATGATGGATACATGTAGGCTTGTGTTGGAACATGAATACATGTAGGAACACTGCACAATGTTGAAACTTCATTAAATGAACATTCATTCGTCTATTTGTGTCGTTATTAGTGACAAGCTATTGCTATTGTTGCTCAAACTATTATGCGTTATAACCATCGGCTAAACAGGACAACCAATTATCTGCGAGATATGAGAAATGCCATAGGCTGGCCTTACCACATTTTCTCTTTCTTACATCAATACGTTATGGAAGCATATGAGCCCACTTCAAATCTCCAAATATGTGATTATGTATCCTAGCCTATAGGCTAAGTTTAACAACGTTTTATGGACAATATCCCTCGGACTGCAATTTGAATAGATTTTGCTGTGCTTTACTCTAAAAGTAGACCTACGGCCATTTCTTAGAGTGGCTTGAGATTAACATAGCCTAAATACTGTAATGTTGACACTAATAAATACGTTTATAATAGGCTAACAAATGAAAAGTGTTTTCAGCTGAAATGGCATGAAGGCTATATGTGGACCGCCTGGACCTTTGAGCAAAACATCAGCAGACAGAGAAGCCCTCAGTGTAGCAATGCAGACTGTTCGGGGGACCTGCTTATCCAACTGTGGGTCGCCAGTCGAACTGACAGGCTTATCATAAATTCGCATTTATTTCAATTTGGCTATAGGCTACGATTAAAGTTCACAACTAGGGCCTACTGCATAATATGCTGTCGACAACTCGACACTAGTTAACCACAATTTGTAGCCCTATTGGTCATGTTAAGCGTTACTTGCAATGTGAAACTAAAATCTAAGACAGTAGAAAATTATGTTTTTAATTTAATTAAGTCTTTAAACATAATTTTCTACTGTCTTAGATTTTAGACAAACAGACAAAATGCACCAAAAACAAAACCTCCGGAGAGGTAGCTACACATTTGTTGTTGCATGATAAAGCAATGAACGTGCTGGTAGGCGTTTGACATGACGTTTGATGGATCCACCGGATGGTAGGAAGGGAGGTTTTTGGCATCATTCCCGCGCTATATGTGTGTGTGTGTGTATTCACACCAAATTGAATAATGGCATTTCTCATATCTCCCGGATAATTGTTTATAGTCCTGTTTTTAGGATGGTATTTACGCATAATAGTTTAATGCAACAATCAGGCTTTTCACTAATAACGACACAAATAGACGTAATGAATGTTCATTTAATGAAGTTTCAACATTGGACGTCAATCCTACATGTATTCACGGAACGTCCATGTATCCATCATGACAACAGGGACCAATGTTGCAACGTCGTGAATGTTGGCATGAGTTCATGGGGACCTTATAAAAAGGCAATTATTCTGATACATGTAAGTAAGTATGACATCGGTTGGTCGATCGGTTGGTTGAAAAGATGGACGGTCGGTGTGTTTAATGTGTATTCACGCGCCAAATACCATACTGTACCTTCCCAACTATGCACAGTATCCCATTAGCTGCCATCAGGCTATTTACCATTTTTTCTTTACATAACGTAAAGTTAGTGAACACGTTTTGTTTGAGCAGGAGAGAGAATATGCACGCAGGTACGCAATAGGCTACTTGTTGTTTTCTTTTACTCGGCTATCTATATATGGTTATCAGCACACAATAGTGAGCTAATTCACTAATTCAATACTCATCATGGATATCACACGTTTAAACAACGAAAACAGAAAGGATGGAGGCAGCAAAGCTAGGAGTTATTCCAGATGGACAAGAACAAGGTAGGCAATTGGTGTGCTTGTCAGAACGTTAGACTGCACTAAAGCCAGACTTCACGTTACGTTAGAACAAAACTAAAGGTAACTTTTACCTGTATAGGGCTGTATCAAGTTGTCCAAATGAATAGGTCATTGTAGACGTTGTTGTCGTTGTATTATTGCATGCGCGTCGGGGTCCGTTTCGCCCTGTCGGGACTTATATTCCCAATAATGACCGGCGTTCTATACATTATCCCTTACTTGTTTTTAACTCATTGAGTGCCAAAAACGTAATATTACGTTTTTAGCTATTTTTTTAAATTACGAAACTAGACACTCTAACACACCTTATATGTGATTTTGGGAATTCTGTGATTGAAAATGAAATATATGACGATCGTGAAACTCATGAAAACGCACAATCTGGACATTTTATCTGGACATTTGATCATAACTCGGTTGCCGCTTTGGGTCGAATCAGTGACGCATGCACGTCAGGTCAAAACCAGGCCATTTTCGTGGGTCTATCACTAGGTGGCAGTCTCGCCAGGTCTCGCTGATCACTTCCTGGAAAGTTTACACAAGTAAGTAACAGGCAACACTTCATATTTCATGAAAGACGTTATATCTCCATTTCTAGAAAAAAAAACAGCGATTTTGATGAAAACTAGCCACTGTTTAGCTTGGGATTTCTCAGGAACAGAGGCGTGTAGAAATACACGGTTTGCACCCACCGAGAGCTTAAAGTCTCACCTTTTAATCGAGCTATTGTATGTGTTCATAGCTATAACACAGAATATGCTGTGGCTGAACAAAAATCATCAACAATGGTCTAGATTGCTGGCACTCTAGGACAAAGCTCCAGCTTGGCATTCAATGAGTTAAGGGTGATTGTGTTATTTGTTGTTGTATTTATGGTCTATTGTGTCTATGTTTTAGAATCCCACCTGTGGAGTCAAAGACAAATTTCCACTTTTTGTGGACAATAAAGCTATTATTATTATTATTATTATTATTATTATTATTATTATTGTTTATTATATGTTTATATTCTAGAAAATGTTCACTAGGTTTTTACGTGGGTTAGGCCACTGCACATCCAAATAAGTAGGCTTAACGACCCACCGGCCGTCAGTCTCCATAGGATAACATGGGAAAACTCGACCCCCTACCTGGTGGGCCCAAATGTATTTTCAGCCGTGGCCTACTGGTGAGCGCTTCGGACATGTAACCGGAGGGTTGCCAGTTCGAACCCCGACCAGTAGGAACGGCTGAAGTGGCCTTCAGCAAGGCACCTAACCCCTCACTGCTCCCCGAGCGCCGCTGTAGCAGGCAGCTCACTGCGCCAGGATTAGTGTGTGTTCACTGTGTGCTGAGTTTGTTTCACTAGGTCTAATTCACGGAGTGGGAATAAAATACTTGAGACTTGACTCGGACTTGGAAGTTAAAGACTTGGGACTTGACTTGACTTGAGACACGATGACTTGAGTGTTATTCACGTCATGTTGTCAGTTTGAATATAAAATAAATAAATTATTAAAAAAAATAAAGATGATTACCCAGCTGGAGCGCAGGCTGAGAATAGCGTGGTCATGACTGGATCACGACACTATCATCAGTCATTCCCTCTCATACCTTATGTACACCATGCCCACTTAGATCAGATATCACATCAGAGTAGTCTCAGCTGGAGTGGTAAGTCTGTGTCAGTGAGCGCTTTTCGTTTGCTTTGGAAGCTATTTATATTCAGCCACAGCTGAATATAAATATATATATATATAGATAGATAGATAGATAGATAGATATAGATATATAGACTTTATTCTTGCACTGTTGCACTGTTTGACTTACTCATTTGCACCATCACCATGACACTCACTCACACAGAGCACCTTACCTCACCTTACCTTATGCACAGAGAATCACAGGCTCAGTCCCTGCCTCAGTCATTGCAAGCGCATCTTGATTGATTAATCACCCACTATGTGGATACTGTTTTTTAGAATTGATTTAGATTAAGGGTTATTTAGTATAATTTGTATTTTAGTATATTTAGTATTTAGTATATAGTTATCTTCTACTGTCCTTATTGCTTAGTTGTGTTTTTTATATTATATACTTTGAATTACTTTCTGCTGTTAGTGAATGTGTGTGTGTGTTGTCTGTATGCTACTGTGACCTTGAATTTCCCCTGGGGATCAGTAAAGTATCTATCTATCTATCTATTTGTTTGTTTTGGTAGAGCGAGGGTGTCGGTCCGACGGCCGTCGGCTGGCCAGCACTTTTGCTTTTCTTTAATTTGTTAGCAATATGCCAGGCTCTACAGGGAATATTGAGAGTGATATGGAGGAGGAATCTCAGGGTACAAGTGGGCGCGCAGGGACAAGAAAAAGAAGGGGAAGTGGTGGTGGTGGTGGTGGTGGTGGAGGAGGTGGTGGTGGCGAAAGCCCAGCTAGTAAAGGTAGAAGAATTAAGGAAGACGAGTTCAAAGTGCTGATGAAATTCAATGTGGATATCTATAAACATGACATTTCCAATCCAATGCGTTTAACTAAATTGATTAGAGATGCTGTTGGAGAGGTGGCATCAGCGAGGTATATTACACAACAAGGTCATAGTGTTTTGCAAGTCTAGCCAGCAAAAACAGAAGGCCTTACGCTTAAGTAAACTAGGGAAAGAGGATGTGGAATGTGTGGAGGTGGGGGTAAGAGATGGAATAATAGGAGTCATTTCTTGTGTCCCCATGAATATGTCTGAAGATGTAATGAGAACTTGTATGGAGGGATGGACACTAGTGAAGGCAACTCGGTTTCACACTACCAAGGAAGGGAAAAAGGTTCCAAGCACAATGATCTTGCTGCATTGTAGTGAACTGCAGCTTCCTAAACAGGTAATGATTGGATATGTTTGCTACTCAGTCCCTGATATGCGGTAAATAGGACCAACACCGTAGTAGGAGAAACATCCCCATATCATGATGCTTGCACCACCATGCTTAATTGTCTTCACTGAGTACTGTGGCTTGAATTCGGTGTTTGCAGGGCGTCTGACATACTGGAAGAGGTCATGCTGAAGAGGAAATGCCTTTGAGGTGGACCTTTCAACAAGATAATGACCCGAAACACACCAGCAAGCGAGCAAAAGCATGGTTCCATATGAACAGGATTCAACTGATGGAGTGGCCAGCACAATCCCCAGACCTTAATCCCATAGAAAACTTGTGGGCTGACATAAAAAGCGCAGTGCATGAGGCAAAACCAAGAAACAAAGAGGAATTGTGGAATACAGTACAATTAACCTGGGCTGCAATACCTATTGAACGATGCCAGAAGTTGGTTGACTCCATGCACCACAGATGTGAAGCAGTTATCAGAAAACGTGGTTTTGCAACAAAATATTAGTTTAGGATACTCAGCCAAGTTCACTTATCAAGAATTTCTTAGTTTGTACAGTACATTTTTGAGTTTCCAAGGAAAGATGGCAACGCTGCTATTTCTTTGAACATGGCATTTCTGACTTTCTATGAAATATCATTATTATTATTTAAGTTTTGATGACTTTGCCCAATTGTTTTGCTTTGGAATAGAATCTACTGTGTCCCCAATGCATCTGTGTTCATGAAAAATTTTGGAAGAATTTTGACATTTACTCATTTTTCTAAAGGCACTGCTATTTTTTTGAGCACAACTGTACATGCTGGGGAGCCACTTGAAAGGGTGGAGGTTGCCAGGTACCTAGGGCTTTGGTTTGACAGAAGGCTCACATGGAAAGCGCATATTGATAAATTGGAGGCAAAGTGCAAGAGAGTATTAAATGTTATCATATGTCTGACAGGGATGGAGTGGGGGCGAGCCTGTCCTTAGCTTACTGGTCTAATTTGGAAGGCCACAATCAAGGGAATCCTGCTAAAAGGTGATAGAGCCATGCTGGGAGTATGAGGCCAAGAAAGGCAGGGGATTTGGGTGGAGGGTGAGGGAATGGGTACAGGAAGTGGGATTGAAAGAGGGAATGGTTAGCCCCACAGTAGCTATATCACCAGTGCCACCTTGGTTATTCCCCCTACCTTTAGTGGACATGAACATTTAGGAGTATGCACAGGAAGAACAAGAGAAACAGTATGTGGCTGGGTTTGCACTGGATCATATTTTGAACACATATGCAAGACATGTCCAGGTTTATACAGATGGATCAAAGGATCCTGTATCTGGGAAAACTGCAGCTGCCATGGTGGTAAAGGGGATGAGAGAGACTGAGATCATTGCCATCATAAAAGCGCAAGAGTGAATTGAAGAGACAGGACAAGACAAGGTGCTAATTTGCACGGACTCTGCAGCAGTGTTGGGTAGCTTACAGTCCTATGTGGGGATATGGGGCAATGAAAAGGCGGATGGCCTAGCCAAAAAGGCCCTAGAGAGACCAGATCCACAGGTCAATATTAAGCTTGGGAGGGGGGAGGTTCTATTAGGAGGGCCCTGACAAAGCAGTGGCAGACCCTGTGGAGCACAAGTCCCAAAGGCAGGCACATGTATAACATCCACAGAGAGGTTAGGAGAGAAGCTAAAGTGGGAGGATGCAGGAGGGATGAGGAAGGATGCAGTCGTCATTGCCAGGCTCAGAATTGGGCATACACTGCTGAACAGCACCCAGTGTAGGGTTGGTAGAGCAGAGACAGGATATTGCTTGTGGTGTCCAGACCAAGAGGAGACAGTGCAACATGTATTGCTTGTTTGTCCTAGGTACCAGAGTCACAGGGAGCAGTGGAAAGATCAATTACAAAGAGCTGGATGCTCAGGCTTTAATCTAGCTGCAGTTCTGGGATCTGGAGTAAGGCCAGCAGAACTGATCAGGTTCCTCAAGAGTGCAGGGCTATATGCAATAATATGAATATCTCTTCTGATTATTATTTCCTTTCTTTATTTTATTCTTATTTTCTTTATGTGTGGGAGTATGTATGTGTATGTATGTGTATATGTATATGTTCTCCTTTCTGCTTTTATTGATTTATTATTGCTGAGACGCCATAACATGCAGTGGCAATATGTTGATCTGCAGGTGGCGGTATGTGCCTGTAGGTGTAACCCGCCATTAAACCGAAAGAAGAAGAAGATATCACATCAACATGTCAGCCGGAGGGGTACCAGAAAATGTCTAATAAGGGGAGAACTGCCACTCTCGGAAAACTTCCGGTTTCTGGACTGGTTGCAGTTCCTTAAAGGTGTTCTAAGCCATTTGTTACCACGGGTGGGTCGCAGGAGATTTCATTTGGGTCGCCAGTATAGTCACGATTTATGTCGTGTAATAGCTAAATACCATTCAGCCAGGAAAGCTAGCAGCTTTCTATTAGGATCTAGTTCGTTTATCACAGTCATATCTATCTGTAAATTTGTACAAGTATGTAGAATAGCCTAAAACAGTGACTCAAACTGAGCAAACACGTTGCAGGGAGATGCCAGCCATGGATATCTCACTCGCAAAATGAAACAATATTTCTGTGGGCCGCCTGGCATGGACCTCGCAGACAATGAATCAGTCATGAATCAGCCTATCTTTGCATTAACAATAACAGACACCAGCTCTTCAATTTGGCAGATTAAAAACTAATGTGTTTTTTGAAATCGCAAAGACCGCGCTGTCAACAATTTGCGTCAAAAGCTGATAGTTTCGATATGCCTTTTCTCTTTACAGTTAGCAGCCTCCTCACATTCTTCCTTAGGGCTGAGCTACACCAGGCGCGTAACTGAAGCGTTCCGTTCGCGACGCGTAAAATCCATTTTTAAAGACTTGTCTATTTTTTACGCAAACGGAGCGCTTCAGTTACGCGCCTGGTGTAGCTCATACCTAAACCTCACATTGCTGGTATTGTAGCATAGGGCATGGTGCCAAAAAGCAAAGATATTCTACAAGGTAGTGTGCAAAAGTGGACCACATAAACAATACAACATTATAAAACATTTTTAGGCTGATGATTGATGGGCAATTCCACGGAAAATTGACTTTTTGTGACATCCATAACGCCAGTGAAATGCCTTGGCATTTGTATGATGTGAATGATAACATTCATTTTTGTGCATTTTTTCTCATGTAATGATAGTTTAACACACTTTTTTGACTGTAACACAAGATGACTTACTCCACAGTTTACATTAAGCCATTTCCACTTCAAGGTAAGCAAAACAGTTTTCACTGGATGGCCACACATAGACCTGTGAGGTTCTATATGAGTATATATATAATCGCTTAATCATGCCATAGCTGATTTTAACCTTAGACTGTATAAAATAGGTTTTAAGTCTACATTGGATGGTTACATTTTTTTATGACTTATAATCCAGTTCTCAAAGGAGAATGTGAATTAGATTACTTCCAGAACCTGAGTGGGCTGTGACTGTTAAGGTCTTGGTATGAATGGCTCCCTGCAAAGTTCCCTTGTTATACACATAGCATAACACTGTTTGAGTATGTACAGGCTATATTTTGCTTCCATTTTGGTAAATCAAAAAGAAAAGCCAAATGAATTTACACAAATACTGACAAATTGCCAAGTTATCTCATTTAATAACTTTGTGTGTACTTCTGTGAAAAAGTTTAAACACCTGTCAACGGCAAAAAGCCTGTAAATTCAGAGCATCCGATGAGATGTCATCTCCATAATATATAGTAGAATTTGATAAAAAATAATATGAAATCCATTTAAAAAATAGTATTTATGACAAATGATGAAGGAAAGCAAGTTTTTATCAGTTAGATGTATCAAATGAGAAATGGAAAAGTTAACCAATTTGATTATTTTTATACCTTAATAGGGCAACGTATCCCAGGAGATACAACTCATGAAATCCAAAATATCCAAAATATTTCAAAAATGAGTGTGGAAATGTTTTCCTTAGGTGCAAATGAGACAGAATGTAACATAAAATGATTTACTACTATTTTTTTACTCTTGCCTGTTTAAGGGTTAATACTTCAATATCAATATACTATCAATTCATGCCTATTAGTGTGCTTGAGTGTAGGCCTAGCCTGCTCTGCCAGTTCTTGTCTACACCCATTCAGAGCACAAAGTGCAGAGATCTCTGTTAAATCAAGTTTAATAGACTTTTACATAGCTAGTACCAGCTGAAGTCTGTAAGGCCTTCCATAGGTTAAAAAAAAGGATCAGATAGACAAACAGACAGGTGAGTGTGTGTGTGTGTGTGTGTTCACCACATATGCTAAGATCTTGGTTCTATTAGAGTTAGGAATGTGAATTGTAGCTACGTATTTATGATCCTCAAACCCTTCTGACCATCTCAGGTTCTTTTTTTTAGCATTTTTGAGCATTCCAGTCTGGAGAAAATCAACCTTATATCAGGTGTGCGCCTGTTATTTATTCTGCTGCTGTTGGCCAGTTGCTACGTATGCTCATCAATATGTCAATGACATGCCTCTTTATGCAGACAGGAGTCGATCTCCATTTTGCGCCTATAGACATGAACTACAACAAACTATCTTGCTCCGCCATATAATGTCTTTGGGCCTACTTTGGGTCGATGCCCTTGTTTTTTCTTATTGTGAACCAAAAACATAGCAGAGTTATTATAAGTTATAAGACAGTGTTGAGGAATGGAGGTACGCTATAGGCTAATGTTTACTAATGGCCACACTGTTTTAATGAAATGAATGACAATGAAAAATAGGTGAATTTGTGTTTCCTGTACTTTAGGCTGCGGTTAGCTTTTTTTGCTGTTTTTATATTAACTCATTGAATGTCAAGCTGTTTTCGGAAGCTTTGTCCTAGAGTGCCAGCAATCTATACCATTGTTGATGATTTTTGTACAGCCACAGCAAATTCTCTGTTATAGCTATGAACACATTAAAAGGTGAGACTTTAAGCTCTCAGTGGGTGCAAACCGTGTATTTCTACACGCCTCTGTTCCTAAGAAATCCCAAGCTTAACAGTGGCTAGTTTTCATCAAGAAAAGATATAACGTCTTTCATGAAATATGAAGTGTTGCCTGTAAACTTTCCGGGAAGTGATCAGCAAGACCTGGCGAGACTGCCACCTAGTGATAGACCCACGAAAATGGCCTGGTTTTGAGCTGACGTGCAAGCGTCACTGATTCGACCCAAAGCGGCAACCGAGTTATGATAAAATGTCCAGATTGTGCGTTTTCATGAGTTTTCGATCGTCATATATTTCATTTCCATTCATCACAGAGTTCCCAAAATCACATATAAGGTGTGTTAGAGTGTCTAGTTTTGTAATTTAAAAAAAAAAGCTAAAAACGTAATATTTCGTTTTTGGCACTCAACGCATGGGAAGGAAAAACGTAATATTACGTTTTTGGCACTCAATGAGTTAACCAATGTGGATAGATAACCTATGAATTTTCGTATTGTTATGTTATTTCTGCATTACAAAAATACAGTTTTAAGTATTCATCAGAACTCCACCCTCTGTGTCTTTCTTAACGTCAACTAATTAACAAATCGACTAGTTCATAAAAATGAACAGTTTTGTTGTATTCCATTAGCCTGGCTAACGTTAGACTTCATCTCATTGAGATGGGGTCTGGGAACTAGACATTCATTTTCTCGTATTTAAAACGTGGTTTACGAATGCCCAGAGCCGTTTATTGGACATCACGAATGTCTATCAAATGCGTCTGTGCGTAGCTCATAACGGCCCGATTGTGTCGTCATTGTCTTGCTCCCTCCCTCCGTTCTGTGATTGGTTCCTTCGTTGAGGTGAAAACGAAGTCCATAGAATCCAGGCTGCCTAGCAGCGTGAATAAAATCGCGCGCGTAAGGCAGCATGGGAAAACCCAGGCTAGTATTCCCTCAACTTTTGACAACATTTCTCCCAAATTTCAAATTGCGATTCAACCAATCATAATCAAGGATCAGAACTAAATGTTTTAGAATGTTCCATAATGTTACTGATTGAAGAACTATTTCTTTAGGCCCAATTCCCATTGTAGCATAGTCAGCACTCCTATACGGGTCAAGGCCCTAAAAATTGCCCACCACCTATATTGATGTTTTTTTTCTTCAGGAGCATGCCTAAGCTGCTGCAATGGATTCCCCCCCGAGCAATCAGAAGGCATCCAGCAGAGAAGAAGGAGGGACTATGGATCCTAGAGGGTCCATCAACTTGCCCTACCCACAGGGATCTGCAGACACACCTCAAACCTCTATTACGGCTCAAACATGTGGGGTGGTCAATGCATCGCAGTCCACCATTACGGCTCAAACGCATGGGGTGGTCAATGCGCCGCAGATTGCACACAGTCATATTGAGGGAGCTGTCACATTTAATATGGTGACACACATGCATAACACAGGTATGTAACATATCTTAGTACAACCAATTGAAATGGATTGTGCACATCATGTGTGATGGTGATGGATTGTGCACTTCAAGCTTCCAATAAGCTGTCAAAACGCCTGACAAAAAAAAAATTCAAAATGTGTTTGATGTTCAGAGATGTCAGAGAGAATTTATGAATGACTGATTATTTTTCAGGAAATGCAAGAGAGGATGATTTCGACAGAGGACATGGGGCTGTTAAAGGAGGTATGGAAAGCTTTAATTTCCATACAGTCATACCAAACTTACCTCCACAATTATTGGCACTGTTGGTGAAAATGAGTAAAAGGGCTTTTTTTGTTAAATTCAGCTATTGGTGAATTTGCATAACCCGGCCCAGCCTGTGCAATTTGCATAACCTTATCCAACTTTTAATTTCATGTAACTTTATTTCAAAAAAACAAAAAAAACAACCCCTCAACAAATGACTATTTTTAACACAATCCCTCATGACACTTCTAGAAAAAGAAAAGAAAGAAAGAAAATGTTGTGATTTATATTGTATATATGTATATAAGTCTCATATTTTGTAATATAACCTGACTCAACCTGATTCAACTGAAGATGCATTGGGTTGTTTTTTTGTTGTTTAGATGCCAGTGTGCATAAAGTGTCTTCCAAACTAAAGTCTAACCTGAAGTTGAAGTTTGAGAATATATTTGAGGGCCTTGCCAAACGTGGAAACCCAACACTGCTGAATCGGATGTTCACAGAGGTCTACATCACAGAGGGAGAGAAGGAAGTTGTTATTGGTGAGCATATCTATTTCCAGATGATTGATGGAAAGAGACCAACAGGCTTTTCCAGAGAAAATGGTCGTCTTGTGATTTACTATGAAAATAGCATGAGGATGCTGAACACAGCACCTATAGATCAAAGCTATTACCAGATGGTTCCTAAAGGAAGACAATGTGAGAATTTTAAAAGTCCTTTTCATTCAGCGACAGACAACTTGAGTGAGCATGAAGTATGGCAGCTGAACACAGCATCCAGGCATCAAACCTGTCATGAACCTGCTATCAACTGCAATGACATCTTCAAGCCTCTGCCTGGTCAGGATGTGCACATCAGAACTGTGCTAACAAAGGGTGTGGCAGGGATTGGAAAAACGGTCTCTGTTCAGAAGTTCATTTTAGATTGGGCAGAAGAGAAGGCCAATCAGGATGTGGATTTAATTTTTGTTCTTCCTTTCCGTGAGCTGAATCATTTTCAAAACAGCAAGTTAAGTCTTCATGAGCTGCTTGAGATCTTCCACCCTGAGCTGAAAGACATGAAAGACATGAACAAGTACGGTGAGGCCAAAATAGTTGTCATATTTGATGGTCTGGATGAAAGTTATTTACCTTTAAGCTTTCAGAGAAACAGGATTGTTGCAGACGTTGCAAAGAGATCATCGCTGGATAAGTTGCTGATTAATCTCTTCAAAGGTAATCTACTTCCGTCTGCCCACATTTGGATAACATCACGCCCGGCTGCTGTTCACCGGATTCGGTCTGACTGTCTTCATCGAGTAACGGAAATACGCGGCTTTAATGACCAACAGAAGGAGGAATACTTCAGAAAGAGGGTTTCAGATGAGATGCAAGCTGACACAATCATCTCACACCTCAGAGCATCAAAGAGCCTTCACACCATGTGCCACATTCCAGTGTTCTGTTGGATTGCCTCCACGGTTCTTGGAGGAATGCAAAGTGATACGATCGGAGGAAACCTTTCATACACATTGACAGGAATGTACACTCGTTTCCTGCTCATCCAAACAAATGTGAAGAACCAGAAGTACTATGACAAAGATGAGCGGGACTCAAGGGAATTGTCTTCATCCGATGTCCAAATCCTGCTCCAGATTGGCAAACTAGCCTTTGAAAACCTAGAGAAGAGCAAACTCATATTCTCTGAAAGAGACCTGAAAAGATATGGATTGAACACTGTGGAAATATCAGTCCACTCAGGACTTTTCACAGAGATTCTCAAAAAAGAAGATCCCATGTTTGAAGGGCAGTGGTACAGCTTCGTACACCTGAGCATACAGGAGTTTCTCGCAGCTGTCTATGTGTTCCTTTCATTTGTCCGAGAGCGAGTGGATGTGCCCCAACTAAATGCAAAAAAAGGTGTCACTTCTCAAAACTCTAGTTTTGACAAAAACTGGCTGCGAGATTCAATGCAACCTTGTGAGAAATCTGGAAAATCACTACTTACCCGTGAGCAGTACCAATCCTATGTACTAGACGACTCTGACTGTGATTCAGAGGATGAGCCGTTGAAGAAGTCAGCCATCCAGGATGAAATGCAACAACAGCACACACCCCAAGACTTCTCCACACTACATGAGTGGCACAGGGTTGCTGTGGACAAGTCGTTGAAGAGCAAGAATGGGCATTTGGACCTCTTTCTACAGTTCCTCCTTGGGCTTTCACTGGGGGCCAATTACAGCCTCTTTAGATGCCTGTGCTTACCAACTGGGATCTTTCAGGAGGATATCTGGAAAACCACAGAGTACATCAAACACAAGCTCAGATTGGAAGACCAGAGGAAATGCCCTACACCTGAAAGATGCATTAACCTACTCAACTGTCTCACTGAGGTCGGCGACACCACAGTGACCGGGGAGATCCAGTCATACATCATGTCCAAGAATGTTCCAGAGAAGAAACTGACTACAGCTCAGTGTTCTGCCTTGGCCTACATGATGTTGACGTCCAAAAATGTTTTGGATGAGTTTGACTTGAAGAAGTACAGGACCTCTGCAGGAGGTCGCAGAAGACTGGTTCCACTGGTTAGGTGCTGCAGAAAAGCACTGTGAGTATAAAAATGATACTACAACAACAACCATAGCACCCACGGTACGGCATATGCTACAGAACAAACTACCTCTTGTGTTTAATTGTAGATTAAATATGGGTGTCACCTAGCCTGACGTGTCATACAGTACTCAGATTCTAGGCACCTAAATGCACAAATAAATGAATAAATAAATATTTTCCCCCCTGCAGACTTGCCAATTGTCAACTCACGCGAAATTGCTTTGAGACAATCTCCTCAGTGCTTCAGACTTCTGACTCCCTCCTCAGAGAGCTGGACTTGAGCCACAACTTCCTGGTTCCACAGACATTGGAGACACTCTGTGCTGGTCTAGTCAGTCCCCACTGCAACCTGGACTCTCTGAACCTCAGCTGCATCAACCTGGAATACACGGGTTCGATACTGCTGAAGGCGGCATTGCTGGGACCTCATCACCAGCCCAGCTGTCTGAGGTGAGGAATACTCTCCAAACTCAAAAGGAATGCTCAAGTGGGCAAGGGTTACAGGCCTGGTATAGTCCTGCATCTGTGTCCCATGCAACAAGAACAATGCAGGGGTGTTGTGTGCTTCCCACCACAAATCTTGAGGTGTGAGCATCAAGCTAAACTTGGTTATTATAGCACCCCCTATTGACAGATATAAGTGATTTTAGGTCTGTGAGATCATGTCCTGATTTGGGACATGATTCACTGATGGTGAAAACATTGTCTATTGTTGCAAAAACAATAGGCATATTTCCTCTGCTTGGACCCTTAAGAATAATCCTTACAAACACAATAGGGATCCAGCATCTTTTCTGCTTGGACTCCTTAAAAAGCTAGCTAGGTGCTACTGAGCTAATTGGAAGAATAGACATTGTAGTAGTAGTAGGCTTGTAGTAGTTGGGCCCAGAACTTGGACTCACACCTTAATTTTAAGAACTTGTGACCTGACTCGGACTTGAGCACCAATGACTTGGATTTGGACTTTGAGTTGTGCATTGACTGCATTAGGACTCGTAAATTGTAAACTTCAGTGAAGTTTCCATTTAAAACAATCACAGTACATGTCAGTTCAGTCAACTTCATTTAAAGCTGTTTTATGCTTCTGCGTAACTCAAGACATATTTTGGTTACAATGACAGGGTTATCCATTTGTTAAGTCTCTATTTGTCAGTAATGTTTTGAAATCAGCACTTCGACAGCAATCAGTACTTTGTGAGCAGTTGTGGGAAAGTTAACTTTCACGATATAGCATAAACTGGCTGGCAGACACCTTTCAATTTACCTCAGACATATTTTCTGGCAAGCAAGAAAGCAAGAAAAGGCCAAACAAATAAGATTCATATTCAAAAAAATGTAAAATTCAAAAGGGTCATGCCTACACCGAGACAAGGGGATGGGCATTGCGTGGAGTTGACGCAGACGCATAAAACGGCCTTTATTCACAAACCAGCTTACTGAATGAGTACTACCTACTCACTAAAGCTCCATTTTGTAGCCTACTTGGCAATAGACTCACTGGACAAACATGCTCAAATCTTACATTTTGTTTGCTGGCTCCCTTCCTGGGACTTGCAACTGTGCATAGGATCCACATGAAAAGGGCATATGCAAGAAACACAGAAAGTACATGCGCACAAAGATATTCTGATTGATAAGGCTGTGTGAATGCATGCCCTACACCAATGTTTTTTTAATCGTGTTAATTAAGTGCCACCATAGATCCTCTATTTCACACGTCACTGTTGTTGTTAGCAATGAGGTAAGATATGCTCTATGCTTTAAAATCTTTGGCTGCTACTATTTTGACCCTTTGATGCACCTTTACACCATTACTTGTCACCAAGTTGCCACAGGTAGGCCTACCTCCTGCTGCTGCAGTCATGGGATAAACAGCAACACAGTTCTGAATGAATGATGCATTTTACTTACAAAAAAACCCTCCCAGATAGCTCAGTCGACAGGTCAATGTCATTTGAGTCAGATTGGACTCGACTCAGACTCAAGGTTTAGTGACTTGACTATAACACTGGTAGGTAGTAATTGTTCCTTTCATTCTCCTGTCAGAATGAGCATGTGTGATTTTCCCATAGACTCAACGGATGTTATCTGGAAGACGACTGCAGTGAGTTTATACTCACAGCTCTTCAATCAGAGAAATCCAGACTGACCCTACTGGATCTCTCCTATAACAGCCTGACAGATTCTGGAATCATACAGATCCTGATTGGACTTGCAAATCCAAACTGTAAACTTTACACACTGAGGTAAATGATTCACTGTAATTGATACATGGGTAAAATCTAAGTCTCTATACATATCCCTGTGTCTTTCTATATAATATTGTGTTTTTTTTACTGTTATGTAGTATGTTATGTATCTAAAAACATTTGTCTCTCTAAATAATCTGCATATCTGGATAGCCCTGACCGTCTATTTAGTCATCCGACATTCTACATGCTCAAATTTGTAGGAGCCCAATTTTCGTTTTTTTGTTCCTGTAAAGTTTTCTTGTCTCTGAGCAGGTTGGGAGGCTGTGCGATTACTAAGGTATCCTGTGAGGTGCTGGGTTCTGTTCTACAGTTCTCCACCCTCAGAGAACTAGACCTGAGTGGCAGTGGAGTGGGAAATGAGGGGGTGAAACGCATCTTTTCCAGAACGTCGACTCAGCTGGGAACATTGAGGTGGGTTTCATATTGCTGTGCATGAATGTTTGACCATTGCTCTCCAATGCACAATATTTATGCATTTACATTCTGATCGATGTTAAAATGCAGTTGCGTAAAATTCAGGATAGGTTGGATATATTACAAATATAAATTAAACACAGAAGACTAACAGATGAACACTTTTCATTCCTATTACTGTGTTATTTACAGTGATTATATATGTATTAGTGTTGATATTTATGCTTATGCATTTGTTTTGTCTTTAAAAAAAACTTGCGAAAGATTTTAAACAACAAAAACGTATTTATTTTAAAAATGAAGGTGTCAATAATTAAGGATGATAATTTTGTCTCATAACAATTGCTAATGTGTTTTTGGTTGATAATTCAGCATGATATATTAAAGTGCAATACAACAGTCTAAATATTGATTAAGTGTTATGGACGACAATGTAAACCACCAATATTTCAGTATCCTAAATCATTGGACCCTGTTGTCTTTTTCCCTCTTTTAGACTAAGGGAATGTGGTCTATCAGACGGTGCTTGTGATGTGCTGGGAAACACTCTGAGTTCCTCTGGGCTGAAGGAGTTAGAGCTGCGAGACAACAACATCAGGGATTCAGGAGTGAAGCTGCTCTGTGTTGGCCTGGCAAAGCCAACCTGCATCCTGCAGTCCTTAGGGTAGAAAAAAACACAACATTGAACAAATTTCAAATTGTATTTTTATAACATAATCAGATTAAATTATAACATAAAGCAGCTTGGCACAACACTTACAATTCAGTTCATACACGGGAGGCCCTTTAGCCAGCTCATATATTTGACCCCGTAGAGGGTCAACTGTCGTTACGGCATCTTCTGTTACATTCTGCTCCTTCCGTGTTCACTTTGACACTGACACTGAATATCCTGTTTACGCCCAACAAGGCAAGTCTTTATTCAACATTGACACACACATAAATCACTCAGCATCGTGACATGCTCATTCACTAGCCTAGAAATCCAGACCCAAATCCAAAAGATTAAGGGTCTGGCTAAGAGTAATGAAAATGGCCCAACTCGAGGGGCGGCACCAAGCATGCATTTGAAACTCTCACTGCACGCAGTTGGATAACACTATGACCAATGTTTACTGGCTGATTCTGGACTACGACGCAAATGTGTGACACTATGACCAATGTTGTGATTGGTGCAGCTCGGCTCCAGGGCATAGGTAATGAGCATCGTTACTCATCGCCCGAGTGACTCGCTGAGCAAATTCAAATTGTGCTCGCGTAAACTCTGGATTTCCAGGGTACTCATTCGCTAGGTGCAACACCCAACCCGTGTAAACGGGTACACTAAAAATAGCCACTACAACACACCTGACGCTCCACTGGAAGCAAATGTGCTGACTATAGGACCTTCTGTGCATAAATTGAATTTACCTTAAAATTAGTAGAGGGTTACTATGGACTTTGAACATGTGCATTTACATTCGATTATGCATTACTCCCTTGTTGCTAGGCTCTCTGGCTGTCTGATCACTAAAGAAGGATGCAGATATCTGGCTTCTGCCCTCAAAGCAAATCCATCTCACCTGCAAGTGCTGGACCTCAGCTACAACCACCCAGGGGAGTCTGGAGTGGCAATTCTTTCAGAAGCACTGGAGGATCCCAACTACAAACTGGCAACACTGAAGTAAGCAAACATTTCAGTATATTTTAGTACAGGCTTATTGGATCAAGCGCTAATGATGACTTAGTTCTGCATGGTGTAGCCCTCCTTCTCTCTCAACTATTTGACAAGGTTTTTGTTATGTGATTGGTTGAAGCATCAAATTGTTTTCACTAAGTATATATACTCTTTTGATCCTGTGAGGGAAATTTGGTCTCTGCATTTATCCCAATCCGTGAATTAGTGAAACACACTCAGCACACAGTGAGGTGAAGCACACACTAATCCGACGCAGTGAGCTGCCTGCAACAACAGCGGCGCTCGGGGAGCAGTGAGGGGTTAGGTGCCTTGCTCAACGGCACTTCAGCCGCTTCCTATTGGTCGGGGTTCGAACCGGCAACCCTCCGGTTACAAGTCTGAAGCGCTAACCAGTATGCCACGGCTGCCCCCAGAAAATGTCCTTGTGTTAGGGCAATGTATTCAGTGCTGGACAGACCTTTCTGACATTTATGAGCTCTCTCTCTTTTCGTGTGTGTGTGTGTGTGTGTGTGTGTCTGTGTGATTACCTACAGTTCAAGAGATGGTGGTCTGCACAGGATCAAGCCCATGCTGAGGAAATGTAAGTGTTTCCAGTGTGCTTATAACATTTCTTTGACAATCTTTTTAGTTGGTTGTAGGCTGTATTCAATAAATACAATATAGAACAGGTCTGCATCTGACCGAAGCCGTGATTTTCATCTTGTTTATGTGGGTAATGTTGGTTTGCATTTGAGGCTTCTAGAAGTGACCTTAGCATTGCAGGAAGTTACAGAATAAGTCCAAGATCTAACTAAAGCTAAGTTAAAAATGAGCCTAAATCAGTTAGTTAATTTAATACCATGAGGAAGATCCAAAGCACAAACATCGGTGGGTAAGCTCAATGGGACTCATTGGCCGATATCTTTTCACAGTGTAGGCTACTCAGACAATGGAGAGTTTGCGGATCGTGAGGAGATATTTGCTAAATGTTATAAAAAGTGTTGCAAGTTAAAACTCGCTTAGCATTGCTTAAAACACTGCTTGGTTGAATTTCCTATTTGTTGCACAAAAATAGGCCTAGTCTAGTTCCAGTTTTTGGCCACATTTTGTAAACTAACTATTACTACTAAATTATTCACCAAACTCATTACAACGTTTAAATCAACTGTCACGTAGCATCAGAATTAGCGATCTGACAGAGAGCCACATTGTAACATATGACTGACCTGGCAATGCAGTAGGCTAGGTAAAAAAGTTATTTTACAAACTTAAGGCTCAACAGAATTCTGGGATGTGCGTGTGCTCATCACTGTATTTTTTTACAGTCTATGGTGCTCACTTGACAGTGAGAGAGATCGAACTAACCACTGGCCTTTGGCAACCATCTATTTAGTACTAGTTACGGCAGTTTGTCCTGTAAGTTCAGAAATTGTCAATATGTTGCGGAAAGAAGCAGTTCTACAAACAAGACAGTTTTAGCGGTCAAAAGGTGGAAAATTATAGCAGCAAATTAACACGATGCAAATGTGTCAATAATGGTATAAGCAGGGCAATGGACCCCACGGTGTTCGGGTATCAGAAGAATAATGCACTCGGCCACTCTCCTGCGCGTTGCGGCTGCATTGCCACCTTGAATGTCCATTATTTTTCTGATAGCCAAACGCTGTGTCGTCCATTATCCCTTAATTACCCTACCTTTAAAAGAGGTATACAATTTGAGTTGTCTTGAATGCACCGTTCCACCATGATCATTTTAGTGGATATCAGGGAAGCACATACCACAGGTGTTTTTGACATTATGTGAAAAGGGTTATACTTTGAGGCTTTTTGCCTTTATTTGGATAGGACAGTGAAGTGTGACTGGAAGGAAGTGGGAGAGAGCGAGATGGAGTGGGATCCGGGAACGACCGAACCTTAGTCTCTGTGGGCACCTGGACCCGTACATGGCCCCAGTTGCTAGTTCTAGGTCATTTGAAGTAGGACATCACCAACATATTATCAGTTAAAAGGCTCGGTGCATTTTGCCAGTGTCAAATGTGCTGATGTTGATGTTTGATAAGCAATCAAAAGTGATCAAATAAAGAGAGAGAGAACAATAACAGTACATTTGATTGTAAATGTTTATTTTTAGCTTAAGTGAATGTTTCATGTTTGAATCTCTCACTGACATCACACTGTGCGTTATGCTGGTGCTGATAAGAAAGCAAAGGGTTACCTTCCCTATCATGTTTAGATACCTCTTTTTTTACGTTTGACATATTCTGTTATTTGTAGATGCTCATGTCCTCACCCTGGACCCAAACACACAGGATCAATCAACTCGCTTTTTCTTGTCTGAGGACAAGCGGAGGGCATATATGGATTTTCCAGACGTGGCAGACGTGAGATTTCATTCATATTGTCGAACCTGGTTTGGGGTGAGCTGCTGTGAAGGCCTTACAGGAGGGCGCTTCTACTGGGAGGTGGAGTGGAGGGAGGAGGTTGTGATCGGTGTGAAGTACAAGGGGAAAGACTCCAGGTACCACAAGGAGTCCTGGAGCCTCTACTGCAACTCCTGTACCGCTCACTACGAGGCGAGCCACAACAACAGCTTCTTCAGGATCGCCATGGCCGACGGAGAGTACAGACGTGTAGGGGTGTGTCTCGATTGGCCGGCCGGCACGCTGTCTTTCTATTTAGCAGCTTCTGATAGGCTTAGACACCTTCACACTTTCCACAGTGACTTCTCTAAGCCTCTGTACCCTGAGTTTTATCTAAATGACACTTGGCGGTCATCTGTCAAGATTGTTACCCTGTGAGTTTATTTATATCCTTGTACACAACTGGTCGGAATTATTGGATATTAACGACTTCACAGCTAACAGCAGTGGTTGGAATCCATCTGTCAGAATTGTCACCCTGTGATGTACTGTGTGATTTTTTTCTTGATTTTGTATTTTATGATTTAATGATTTATGACCCTTAGGATTAGGTTTTATGTGTGACATGTCTTACTGCATTTACATTACATTTACATCTGTTCATTTAGTAGACGCTACTACTAGTATAAGTGACCTACATATGTCAATTATATTACAAGGACCATTGTCCCTGGAGAAACTCTGTGTCTTGTTCAAGGGCAAAACGAAAGCCCTGGAACCCACAACTTTTCAGGCTACCACCACCCACCTTACTAAAGAGTTTTTTTTTTAATGATTTATGTTCCTTAGAGTTTGGTTTTATGTGTGATGTGCTTTACATTCACTTTTATCCAAAGCGACTTACATATGTCATTTGTATTACAAGGGCCATTGAGCAACTCGATGTTAAGTGCCTTGCTCAAGGGCACAACGATGGAGACCTATGAACCTACAACTTTTCAGGCTACTGCATGCAAGCCCAGCTCCTAGCCACTATGCTACCACTGCAAAGAGTTTCGACTTTACCCAAACCATGTCTTGTGAGGATCCCCAAGGGAAACGTTCTTATAGCCTACACGAGGAGGCAGAATCTATGTTTCTGGGATTGATTATTTTTACGTTTGCATAGGTTGCCTATGTAAAGCACACTGAAATGCCTCTGTGTTTGGAATGCTCTAAATAAACTTGTCTTGCCTTGCCTAGGTTTGAGTATGTGTTGAGTCAGATTTTCAACGGAAACAAAACTCATACACACAACACACTACTCATATACAAACACACATATACACACTCCCCCTCTCCCTCACACATGTTCCCAATCTCTCTCCCTCACTCACACATATAGTCTCTCTGCCTCACTCACACACGGTTTCTCCCTCTCTCCCTCCCTCCCTCAAGTAATACTCATACAGTACCAGATGGTGTACTCTCATACACTTACTGTACAGTACATTAATAATAATAATAAAAATAATAATAATAATAGCTTTATTGTCCACACGAGTGGAAATTTGTCTTTGACTCCACAGGTGGGTTTCTAAAATACGGAAGAGGATATCTTGCATGGAGTATTGTGAATTGAGTAGTGATATTGCACTTGGTATGAATGACTTTGTAGATGTTTTTGGTTGCTATTGCAGCTGTGTTCCTCCTTCCTGATGGCAATTTCCTGAATTCTGTAAACAGAGGATGCACTAGGTCAGACACAATGTGCTGGGCTTACGTCTCATATGTCTGCCAATTGTCTCTGGCCTTTACCAACTATTTTACTGCCCAGCTTAACAATTCTGGATAGCTTGTTTCTGTTCTTAACCCCCAGGTTTCCAAACCAAGTATACATATCAAATGTCAGCACACTCTCAATCAAACTCCTATACACAGTCTCTAAAATTTCCTTGCTGACCCCATATGAGTTCAACTTCCTAAGTAGACATAAATGCTGCATTGCCTTTTTTAAAATTTACTGTTTTTAGTAAAACTTAGAGTGGAGTCAAAGAATGTTCCTAAATATTTGAACTCCTCTACTTCCTCTACATGTTGGTCATTTTTTCTGTTTCATTATCACCATCTCTTTAGTCTTCCCCTCATTAATAAAGAGAGCACTGTCATGGCACCAGTTAATAAGCTCTTCAATACAGTTAAAATATGCGGATTGGTTGACTGTATTCCCTGCCTGCATTAAACCAACCACAACCATATTATCAGCATACTTATACAAGTGACAGGTACTGGTAGAGTTCATAATATGCATTTTGTTGGTGTACAAGGAAAACAAGACAGGTGAAAGAACGCCGCCTTGAGGCGCCCCAGTATTTAGGATCACTGTCTCAGAGGTAATGCCACACTTAACTTTCTGGGTTCTAAAGCTCAGCTATATCTGAAAGCTGTTTTATAGGACTAGTGATCTTGGGATGCCAAATAGTAGTGTTTGGCTGTCTTGGTCTCTGCTTGTCTATCTGTTTCTCTGTGTTGCAGAGGGCGGAGTCATGGCACAGGTGCTGCTAGTCAGCTGATCAGGTCACCTAGTCTATATAAGAGGCTACCTGGCTGGGGTTCGGTCAGCTGATCAGGTCACCTAGTCTACATAAGAGGCTACCTGGCTGATCAGGTCACCTAGTCTATATAAGAGGCTACCTGGCTGATCAGGTCACCTAGTCTATATAAGAGGCTACCTGGCTGGGGTTCGGGGTTCCCTCTCTTCATGAGAACATGCGTCGCCTTTGTCTCTCGTTTGGTTTTTGCACATTATTCTGATTTACCCTGCTCCTTTATTTTCCTCACCATTTCACTAATGACTGGTAAGGACTAAGGACTGCTAATTTAACTGCTTCTGCACATGAAAAATGTCAATTGTGCATGAAAATAATGAATTATTGCAAAAGCAAATTGGGCAGTGGATATGTTAGGCTACAAACTATGTACGCATGCTTTCTGTATGAAATGTTCTTCGTAAATAAAATAATCTTAGGTTTATGTGCAGTCATCCGACAGCATGTTGCAATTGTGAAAGACATGAAATGAAGTTGATAGGGCTACATGATGCTTAGCAGTGTTACATCGAGAGGTGGCGCCAGATATCTATAACTAGAATTGATGTGTAGGTTGAGAATGAACAGGATGGGCACGCACACATTTGACTGAAAGTAGCCCCCACACACACACACATACACATGCAAGCAGACTGAATGAGAGGTAGTGCATGAATATTTAACAGGCTGAATGCAGCACAGTGAACCAACTCGTAGTCTAAAGGTGATGCGAGCAAATCCCCAGGTGACAAGCAGCCCCCAATCATAGCCACAACAAAAAAGGCGGGTTGCACAAAACACCGTAAGTTAAGATGTTCCTTAAATTATGATTTTTTTTTTTTTGCTCTCCCCTTCCCATTACACGCAGTTCTTTTCATTTCTTCCCCCCTTTCCCTGCACATCTCTGGCTGGTCGTGCTGAGGAGTTAGTCCTTTATCAACAGAGACCGATAAGTTGGAACAAGTGGGGCCTTTTTGGCTGATTTGTAGCCTACAGTACATTACACCTGTCTTTGTCTTCGGCCTTCCAGGGACCATCACATCAGGGTACCGCCCATATTCACCCCTGCCCGTTCCGTCTCATTTGTGATTGGTGGCTGGCCGTTTGAGTGACGCGACAGCGTGGGCACCTGAAATTCGGTCAAGCTGCGGCACTGTGCGCTCGCTGTGACTGTCCACCCAGCTGCGCGAGATGCGGGGACAGGACATGAACGGACCGGACGGGTACTGATGAAAGGAGGGTTTGGGGATTAACATGGATGTCCCGGTGGCCTCTTTGTCACACGCACCTTCCGCATGAAGATGCGGATTCGTCGGCGTTTCACTCGAAATAGGCCTACAGGACTTTGACAGGCATCGCAACGTCGTGTCTTCTCGAATACCAGCCCTGGAATCAGTGATAAAATGTCAGATTGATACATCCGCGTTTGCCCTCTCTGTCCCTTTTTTCTCGTTCTCCTTTTTTGCCTTCGCTCTCTTTCCCTCCCCTCCCTTTCTCATTTATTTCTCGGCTGCGTCCGAAGATTCTGCTATGGTAGACACAAACGCAACGAGGAAAACCTCTGCGGTACCGGAGATTACGCCTCTGGATCGGTACGATTTCGGCCGGGCCAAGATACACGCCAGTGTTCGATGGCTGTTGGTCAAGGCCTATGGGTCTGGAGGTAAGCTAATTTGAGGCAGCATTAATGTATTACGTACGTTGTGACATCTTGAGACTGTGTGTCTACATGTATGTATGTAGCCTGGCCCGTATTGTTTGGGTGCGTCAGCGTAGTGATAAACGTGTTTAAACGAGCCTGGACACTGTGCATGGGCCAGCCGAGAGAGCGAAATGGCTGTGGTCTTGATCGGGAAGAAATATGGGTCAAGGCGGTGTTCTCATCCGAGTAACGCTCCCTCCCTCCCTTCCACGTTTCCCGGCGAGCTCTCTGCGGGGATGTTGCTGTTTATTGCGCTACCGCATCCTCCAAAACAAAAAGCTCAGGCTGCAGGGTCACCAAGCATTTTTGCAAAATCACAACAGCTAGAAATTTAGCGTCAACTCAACTGAAGACAACTTGCTTGTTTGCCTCAAGTGTACTCGACACTCACTCTGCTCGGTCCTCCCGTCTGTCAATGAAAAAGGGGACCTATTTCTGATTCTCCACCATCCATTAATATGCGTAGGGCGGCGTCACTGGGTTGGCAAAGCCGGATTTCAGACCATTTAACTGAGTGCTGTGTGTGTCTCAATGGCCCTGTTCTATCAAGCTTTCAATTCACACGCGTTTCAACTGGGTAGCGACTAGCAATCGGAGATGTCAGGTCAATGCTTTATGTAATTCGATTGTGGTAGCCTAGTAGGCTACCGCGAGTATCCTAGGCCACCGGGTTGGAGTGATGCTGGATTCGCACGCATGTGAGGTTGACGCTACGCTGCCCTTAAGATTTCCCACTAAACAAAGGTGCATTGTAAATGGCAAGGATCGGCATTTTACTAGCCTAACTGTGTATGTGTGTGGATGTATCTGTTACGCCGAATGTGTAGTCTACTTTAAGTTTTGCCAGGGGAGGGTTTTTGTCTTTGTCGATGAGGTCCCCGGTTAAGGGGATGACTTTTGCACCAATAATGACGTGATTAAGATGACGGCGTGCATGCACCTAAACCTTAGTATGGAGCACACACACACACACACACACACACAGTCGGAAAGCCCATTGTTTGTCGCCCACGCCCACTTTATGTAATTTTAATGCACCCTCGGAGTGAGAGAGAAATGATGGAAGCTGGGCACGAATTCAGTCAGTTGAGAATCGCGTTGGCGTAGCTAGGGCTAGCTCCTGTAGGCTACGTATTAAAAAGGCCTGTCAAGTAATCGCATAGCGTTTCCACGTGGCTACGTGGTGAAGCCGAGAGAGCGCATTCCCTATAGCAAAATACTAAATGGATAGAATAGCACTCATGCACTGGCGAGACTTCAACTAAGGAGAAATCTGAACTCTTTCATGTGTTTTAGGGTATCTCCCCTGTGCACGTTTAACTGTGAACATAATTGATAGGGGAAAGATCGAGTGACTTTTTACAGAGCTGATCAATAGGAGACCTCATGAGTATGTGTGTCCATGACATACAAGGACGGACCTTTGTTAACTGTGTTCACTTCCATTTCTCTCTCTCTCTCTCTCTCTCTCTCACACACACACACACACACACACACACACACACACACACACACGCACTGAATTGTCCCTCTCTCTCTTGCTCTGTCATCTGTAGGTCAGTCATTAGAGTGTGATACTCTTAGATATTAGATATTCTTTTTCATGTAGTGTAGTTTTTCGGGTCAGATAGAAAGCTGACTTTTAGCTAAGCTGACCCAGAGCTGTATATAAAGAGAGTTTGGCCAACTAGGGAATCGAATGGGCGCCATGTTGGATGCCAATATTTCTGTAAAGGCCTTTTACATATTGACAAACGTTGATGATAACATGTATATGCCTGTTATAATGGTGAAAATAGGCAATTTATTCGCCCCATAGAGTTATGCTGTTAGTCATCTGACGTTGGTATCCAACACTGCGGAGTTGGCTAAACTCTCTAAACTCTATATACAGCTCTGGGCTGACCCCCCCCCCCTCCCTCTGGCTACATAATGTACATGCAAAAGGGCACAAAAAGCACCACAGTTAAAGGAACCTCAAATAAACAACATAAGGTCACCACTCAACTCCTCCATCCTGTGTCCTCTATCATATCAGTGTTGTGGTTGTTGTCGATGATGATGATGCCATAATGACCTGTGGTTCCATGGTAGCAGTGCCAGACTCCATTGTCAAGGCGGGGATCCGGTCTCCATAACGACACTGACTGAAATGGGTTGAATGCGTTGAGGAGAGGTCATTTAGAGTGACATAAGGTCCAACCACCAGCTGTGTCACACTGTGTGTTCGTGCATTGTTTGTGTGTGTGTGTGTGTGTTTGTTTATAACGTCAATTTGTTAATTCCGCACACCCGCACATCTCTGTTTTCATGTTTTCATGTTTGTTTTTGTTTGCGAATCTGCCTTCTCAGAACATCATGTCATGTTCAGTTTCCTAGTTGGTGACCTCTCTTCATTGTGGTTTGCGTGTGTGTGTGTGTGTGTGTGTGTGTGTGAGAGAGAGAGAGAGAGAGAGATGAATCCATGTGTGTACGTGTGGTGTGCTGGCAACGCTGTTGTTGTTGATTGTGCGTTGGTGCCTTGCTGTCCTATTACAGCCTTGCTACACTGGCTCTGCTCTCTCCCATATTAAATTAGCGTAACGGCTAACTGAGTTACTATACTTTACTGCTATTACACTCACTGTTTAGTGTCCTCTCCTCTTCACCCCCTCTCTCTCTCTCTCTCTCTCTCTCTCTCTCTCTCTCTCTCTCTCTCTCTCTCTCTCTCTCTCTCTCTCTCCCTTTCTCTCTCTCCTCTCTCTCTCAGACCCAAAACTCACAAGTTTTACGTGTGTATGTGTGTGATCACATGTGAATACGTGTACATGTATGTATTCCTTAAGTGTAGCGAGTGCCAGCAAAGTCATGCTGCATCAATTATCCAATTAGGTGTGCGGAGACTGGAA